>NC_092215.1:27688792-27706387 GCF_043381705.1 Parasteatoda tepidariorum | reverse complement strand
ATATATATATATATGTTACAGCATGAAAAATAATGAAGATTATTGAAAAGAGAAGAGGAAAAATAATTAAAATAAAAAATAAATGTTAAAAAGCCGGAAAACAAAATAATGAAAAGATATAATCTCATATAATCTCTTCATCAGCTCAAACGATTATATGCGCAAAAACAAGTGCTTTCTAATATTGTATCAATGTAGCCAAAGCAAAATATACCAGTGTGAGGAGTACTATAAAAGTTTGAAAGATATATATATAATATATATTATTTTTATATATATATATATATTCTAACAGTGTACCCATAAAGTTTTTCTTTATAATTCTAATAAACTCCATATCGTGAATAAAAATATATTCATTAACTTTGTATAGATATATTTTAAATATGAAATCATATATTCTTTAAGTATAGATACCTTATACTATGCAGTACATTGTATCATCATCTTTAAAAGAAGCCGTATAACGTGTAATGAATAGCTTAATCAAACTTTGAAGATATTTGATGAACCTGATGATTTCCTTGCATATCGAGGGTTTCTATAATGTTATAATGTTTCTCTGAGAATGTAAATTACTTCATAGACCATGTAATATACTCCAAGTTAAATCTTGTCCAGGAATGTTACAAATCAAAGTGTTTCAGAAATGAAATGCTCTTTACTGGAGTTTGTAGTTAATTTATAGTTCAAATTGTATTTCAGTTTTTGTGATAATAAATACCTTAAGATTTTTTTAACGATTATTTTATCGTTATTTTTCCTTAATTTTACCTCGTAGTGCACTGAGAAAAAAAGTTTGGCCAAAACTACTAGAATATAATAAAATGTACCTTTTTGTATGGGAAACCATAAATTTCGTTAATATTTACCGAAGTAATGATTTGGGCAAAATTAACCAAAAAATATGGTTTTATAATCTGTGTTGAAATTATGTTATGTACGATTGGATAAATTAGACGATATATTATACAAATGTAGAATATTTATTATATCAGGTATTATATTAGTATATTGTAATTATTAGACCAAATTATTGGACATACTGTTATATTTTAATAATTACGTGTTTTTCATGCTTGTATATGCAATACATTTATATTTAAACATACATGTAATAGGTTTTTATTTAGGAGATTTTTTATATGCTTCCTATTTGCATTTATTTTTAACGTATTGTATTACAATGTTAACCAATTAATACACGAAAATAAACAGGTGCAAAACTGTTTCAGCCGTGTAAAAACAAAAATGATGTATAATATCACGTGATAATTAAGATTTTACATAGAATCTTATAGTGCGTTTAATAATTTGACCAGGAACTGTAAGTATAGAAACATAAATATAAAACAAACAGTTTTTTTAAAGTAAAAAAAACGAAGAAATATATTTAGAATACTAGTTTACTTTCAAATTATAATTTATTGACATTAATAAAATTTAATGTTTTATACTTTGTTTCAAGTTTTTTCCTTTCAAATCTATGCAAATCAAATTCACTATTGGTGGTCTTTCTTTTTACAATAACCCTTTTAAACATAAATAATTTAACGGTATTTAGCACACGCCATTTTAAAATAATAAAACAATTTGATTTCCTACAGATTTGTAAGTGTAAATATTATACACTCGAAAGATCTCGCATAGATTAAAAAAAACCAGTTGTACTTTTTTTAGACGTTATCAGAAAACTAAGTTACGTTTTGCTGGATATGATGAAAAGTTTTTTTACTGACTTCAAGTTGCTAAGTTCAGTAGTCACTCAGTAATCACGAGCTATTAACTTGATTTTTTTTCTAAATAAATGCCTGAAGATTATATAATATAATCTTAATCAAGATCTTTAATCCGTAAACGATAAAATGTTTTGATTTCTTCCTCATATAAAAAACACGTAAATAACAAAAAGGCAAACACATAAATAACGATATAATGATACATTGTAATCATTAGTTTTTAGTAATGTCATCAGTTACTGAAATTTATTTTCTCGAAAATACTTTTTTTTTATAAAAAAAGAATACTGTGATCAAAACGTATCTGGAATGTTTCATTTAAAATTCATCTATGCAAGATATCGTCTGCAAATATTTATCGAACGTTGGGTCAGTTCCTTGACTTCAAGTTTTTGGAGCTCGATTCAAGATGTTCTAATATTATCGTTTGAAAACAACAACAAAAGTTCAGTTTTAATGTAAAAAGAAGAGTTGAGACATTCTATCCTTCTTTTTCGTTATAAGCAAACGATTTTCTATTGAATTAAAATGCTTTGAAAACAACTTTTCATTTCAAAACAAAATATTTTCTAATGCTGCACTGGTTGTATTTTTTATTGTCATTTGTTCATCAAAATGAAAATTCGCATAAAATAGAAATTGAGAATTTGATTGGTGCATTTTAAGCAGAACGACCAAACCAGATTCAGTAAGAATGTTCCTTAAGTTTCTAAAAATTGTGGATCCTATTATTCTTTAAGATTTTTGCTTTTTTTGTTGTAATTTGTTTTTCTGATAGAATTATTTAAAATATAACTGGAAAAATTATTATTAAATAAAAAATAATGACGTTGCTTGAAAACTATGAGCTGATCGTTTGGAATGTATTTTGTATTTTGGAATGTAAATTTGGAGAGAGCTCAAAAGCTCCGCGTCGTTAAACTCCCCCATTTTTACGACGTTTGCAAACAGTCAAAAATTATGTAATTTTATCGTCTGAATAATTATTTAATTTTACCGTCTGATTAGTTTTTAATAAGAGAATTTTTATTCCCTTAATTTTCCGAAATGGCAAATGCCAATGAGTCAAAAACATGCATTAAGTTTTGCTTTGAAAAAGCTTTAAAAGGTGACTGATTATATGTAATAAAAATATTTGATTAGTGTAAAAATTTCAAGCATAATAGAGATTCCGTGGAAGACACTGAGCAATTTTCTAGATCATCCACCTTCAATTAATGAGCGACGTATGGATTAAGTTATAAAATTGATACTCGTTTGACAGTTAGAAACATTTTTCAACAAATTTCTATATCATTTGATTCCTGTCAAGCAACTTTAAAAGAATATTTAAGGTTTTCAGACGTCGCTTCTAATACTCTAAGAAGGTATATACCAGTTTATGTTGTTTTATATATAATTCTTACATATCTAATGTATGGTTAAATAAAAATGTGTAAAATACTGCATTTTATAAGGAAATTAAATAATAAATCCCATGTTTGAACTATATATGTTTAGACATATGGACATATTGGCCTTATTAATGCTTGTAATTCGAACAAATTTAGGAATTCCATGTGATTTAGGGATACTTATAAACTTGCTAATATTTCCTTCTTATTTTCATCTACTTTTTGGTGAGTAAAATTGTCTATATAAGCTCCATTTAATACTTAAAGATTTTCAATAAAAGCAAAATTATTTAGATGCTGTTAGTTAATTAATAGATGCTGTTAGTGCATCTATTATAAAAAAGTTAATCCCTTTTTTCGTAATAGTTGTTAATAAGAGTATATGAAGAAAAAACAATTCCGATAAAATGATCGTACTGTATCGTAATATCACTTCTGGTTAAAAAAAATCATAATTCTGGTAATAAGAACTAAAATATACGGTATTTAAATTATTCATTTGCTAATTTTTCTGTGTATATGGTTACGGTAGAACGGAAATTCTATTTTTTCAAAATTATAGTTCTTATTACCACACATTTAGTAAAAAATACAAAACTGAAAAATAAGTATAATAAACATTTTTTATGCCATGCTTCAAGCTATCACGTTAATATTACCTTGTCTTACTACTTATACCAAAGTTTATCATACATTATAAAACCATATTTTATTGTTAATTTTACCAAATTCATTACTAAAGTGCTTCATCACCAAACTTCAAAAAGCTCAGTAATTACTGAGCTTTTTTAAAATTCCCATAGAGCCAGATACACGGCGAATTTTACCATATTCTGGTAGTTTTTACCACGCGTTCTCCGTTTTCCGTTTTCTTGAAAATAAATCTACTAATGAGAAGGAATATAATTTTTTTTTGAAATGCTCTCTAAATATGATATTTACAAGAAGAAAAAAAACACAATAATTATGGAACTTTTTCGTTTCAATAAAAGACTAAATTTAGAAAACTAATTAAACATTTGAAAGTGTTGATGATTGAGCAATTTAGTTTAACAGCTGTTCTACTCGTTTATTTTGATTCACGTTTTTTAAAGTTATATATGATTTACTAAAATAAAATTGGTTGATAATTATTCAAAATGATTAAGACACCTTACAATTGGAGACTTATTGATTAACTATATCTCTTTCCAGGCTATTAGGAATGCCAGCCGCTTACCAAACCAGTTTAGAATTGAAACCAACTACTTATCAAAATTATTGCAGAAAATTGCAATATTTAGGAGACAGACAACGTGAACTTTGTGGATTGAATCCAAATATTTTACAAACTGTTGGTCGAGGAGCAAAAATGGGTATTGATGAATGTCAGCACCAATTTAGAATGAGTAGATGGAACTGTACAACGTTTAGCAACACTAGTACAGTATTTGGAGGAGTCATGGATGTCCGTGAGTAATATTTTATTTTATTATTTCGAATTTAGATACAGCATATTCATCATATTAGGACATTATTTTAATTACTTCAACAGTACCAATTAATACCTATGAATCTATAAAACTGAACATACAGATATTGTATGAAAATAATATTCAATGATGCAAAGAATGAAATCATCTTGTTAAAATTGTTGGTAAAGTCTCAGCAATACTAATTGATTCAAGCATACCAAACATTCAATTTAATGATGCATAGAGGAAGAGGCCTTTTGTTTTATTTATTGGTAAAGCTTTAGCGAAATAGATTCAAGCATACTTTACAAACAGATATTGTTAAATGATGTTTAAATGATTAAATCATGTATAGAATAAAAAGTGTTCTTGTTTTAGTTGTTGGTAAAGCCTTAGCTAAAATAAATAGATCCAAGCGTACCAAACATATAGATATTGCATAAAATGATATTCAATGATACATAGACTAAAAAGGCATCTTGTTTCAATCACTGGTAAAGCCTTAACTAAACAAAATACACCCAGTAATATTCGGTTAATTAGAGTGTATGTTACAGTAATAATGCAGTATGTTACAGAAATATTCGTTTAATTAGAGTGATTCAGTGATTTTGCGGTAATTATTACTGTAAAAATTATGGCATATCAGATTTTTGTTCCGTAATATATATACCGGTCAGAATGGATTTTACGGTAAAAAGTACCGGCCTCTGAATGCCGGTACTTTTTATTATAATTTCATTCGGAATTTTTCACAGTGTAGATGCAAATGTTCTAAATCTACCTATTTTCCAATGTTTGCCATATGAGCTAGCTTTTCTTCCTTTATGAATGTTACTGGGGATTTATTACATACCTTGCCATTGTACTCATAATTGCCAACTTGTACGGTTGTTGGAAAAAATATTACAAAGTGGTAGTGAAATATTAATTAAAATAGGATGACGCTTCTGAACATTAAGCTACCTCCCCAAAACTTAGAGGCATAAGTACCCTAACTAATAAATCCCATAAACGTATGTTTAAATTAATGATTTTTCGTGGTGGTTAAAAATAATTTTTTAAACCTTGAAAATCAAAGTTATTACATAAAAACATAAACATTGCTACCACAAAGAAAAATTTTCCTCATCAACCATAGAAGTTGACAGCTACGCCTCATCAACTATATTGGCCGAATTAGACATTAAATCAAATCTACATTTTATGTATAGTGAGTCAAAAAGAAAAAAAAAGAAAACAGACCACTCTGAATAACCTTTGATTTAATGATCGGATCTGCACGTTCTAGAACTAAATCTTAATGCTTCGAGCTGGTGACCTCGAATATGCTAATTAAGTAGTGCAGACGATATTTTAAGTTACGAAATCATACACAAAAACGCACCTTTTCTGAATAACCATTCCTTTCTTCGACGGATTTGGATTTCTGATCGCCAATATACTCATAATTGCCAATAACCCATATTACAGGGGGTAGCAGCAATCTGGGAAATATGGTCCGAATAGTTTGGTTAGGAGAGCGGTCCAAAGTTCGGACCCCTTAATATTACTATTACTTTTTGCGTATTTCGCCAAGAGAATTGAAAAATTTTTACACTCAAAAAGTTTTCAATTCGCTCTCACAAATTTTTCAATCACACATAAGCTGTTATAAAATTCGATTATCTAAAGATAGTTCCACTCAAAAAATAAATTTCAGCAAATATTTATTACTTTTTTTATTATTTTTTTTAATAAGAGTCGAAATTTTATTAATTGTTAGGTATACAATTTTTTACATCATTTTAAATTATCCAATTTTACTTGGCAAAATACAAAAATTGAGCGAAATTGGTTGAATAGTTCCTGAGAAATCGAATTTTAAATATACGACTTCTCTAAAATTTGATTTCTCAGGAACTATTTATTCAGGAAAAAAAAATTAACATTGAGGGTTCAACTTTAAACCACTCTTCTGACCAAACTATTAGGACCATATTTCCCAGATTGCGGGTACACCTATATTTTGGGAGTCAGAAATCCGAATCCGTCGAAAAAAGGAATGTTTATTCAGAGAAAGTACGTTTTTGTGTCTGCTTTTGTAACGAAAAATATCGTCTGCACTAATTAATTAGCATATTCGAAGTCACTCTCTCAAAGCATTAAGATTGAGTCCTAGAACGTGAAGCTCCGATCAATAGATCAAAAGTTATTCAGCATAGTCTGTTTTTCTTTTCTTTTTTTTTTTGGCCCACTGAGCTATTATTAAATCCAGAAGTCATCATTTGTTATTTATTCTTGGAAACTTGGATAAAAATTTCATGTTTTGAATTATAAAGCTCTTTTTCCTTTTTTCTTAACGTTAAAAAATTTAACATTTATTAAAATAAATTTGTTATCACATAAATATTTTTTAATTATGAACATTGTCATCATATATATGCCGCACATGTCCTATTGCACTTGAGTTGGGATTTAGAAAACATAATAATGTAATATGAAAATAATTTCGTAAATTACTATGTTAAATTGCATAAGATAAAGATAATATTTAATTAGCTCATGAAATAATACAGTATTAAATGCTTAAAAATAAACATTGTATTTTACGTGTTCTTTAGTAGCTTAGATATTAAAATGAGTCATATAATCTTATTTTGATAAAATGGGATATTAGGTTTTGTAATACGATTCACAATGTGACAAAAGAATAAAAGAAGAGTTTTTTTTTTGTTTACTTTTAATAATTATCACTTTATCATAGTGAATGAATATTCATTATTGTAAGAGGAAAAATAAAACATGTATATTTTTTACATTGTAAAAATTTTCCTGTTTAATTTAATTAAAGTTTTATTTAAAGTTTTATTTATTTAATGCCTACACTGTAAAAAATTCTGGATCAAATTACGGTACGCACTCAGAGTGCCAGTACTTTTGACAGTAAAATCTAGTTTTACTCTTAGATTTAATGGAACAAAAAATCTGATAAATCGTAATTTTTTCAGCAATCTCTGTAAATCCCTGTAATTAAATAAATATTACTGTAAAAATTACGGTATAAAATTTTACGGTAAAAATGAATTTTACGGTAAATAGGGTTTTTACAGTAAAAATGGATTTTACGGTAAAATGGATTATAAAGACACTGCACTTGAGTGTCAGTTCTTTTTATCGTGTTGGAATCAAAATTTTTTACTGCGTATCGCAACTCTACAAAAAAAATTATACTAAATATGTTTTATTAGAAATATTAAGAATAATGTTTTCAAATTGAAAATTGTGAAACTTTATTAGTTTAAAAATTTGATAAATTTTTTGAAGATAAAAGTTTTTCCATATCTGTACGTAGCATTGTAAATCAAAATTTCGAACACATCTTATATAAGATCATTGTTACCAACAATGTTGAAAACTTACAGGTAACAATGTTCATCTGGATTCTCATCAAATTTTAATCTTTTGTAGTGTGTTTTGAAAATGATATGCGTTGGACAGATTTTTGCTTTTACCAAACACTTAAGTAACTCTTCAACGGATGATCGAATTATCACGAACAACTATTCTATCTTAATGATTCATAGTGTTAAACTTAAATATGTTAATTTACTTATGCAGAAGATATTTTAAATTATGAAACCAAACACAAAAGCCTACTTTCTCAGAATAAATATACCTTATTTGATTGTGTATTTAGAGAAAATACGTTCATTGTGTTACTGTATTGTATGTCCTGGATTGGAATTTTTGGCTTTCAAAATATGGGGGAGGGAATTGTAGCTGCAACCAAGAAAATTTGCCCCCAATTTGTTTAGTTAGTAGAGTGGTTGAAAGTTCGGGTACCTTGATCCTAGCTACTCTTTTTGCTCACTTCGCCACATTCACCACTACTTTTTTGAGCACTGTACACAACACAAAGTAAAAAATGGAATATATTGATTAAATGTTGGTATTTTTGACCAGTATGGTAAATTTTGACCAGGTTTTCGCAATTTAAAATGTAATCTTTGAAATAAAGCCCTAAGAATTTAGTTTACGTTGAAGAGCTGTTTAGAGGCTTGACACTTAATGTAAATTTTTTCCGCTTTTGCTTTAAAATCCCTTTAAACCTGCAATAGGGAATCAAAAATTTTTAATCCTGATTAATAAAATTCTTTTACCCAAAGACCATTCCATATAGAAAATGTAGAGTATTTTTTTTCTTTTTTTTTTTGCTATTTAATTTAATATCAATCGATTCATTTTCAAATTGTAAAGTATACAAAATTTTGCGTCATTTCAAACATGAATGGCCCAACACGTGCCATAGTGTAAAATAGTGGAATTTTAACATTGCCACACGAATAAAATTCATAGATATTAAAAAAAAATTGAAAAGGTAACTATTTCACAAGGAGAAAAAATTCTAGTAAAATTACTATACTGTGTGGTAATCATTTCTGGTTAAGAAAACATAATTCTGGTTAATAAGACCAAAATATACGGTATTTAAACTTTTCATTTGATAATGTTCTTCTTTATATGAAAACGGCTTGAGCCTCGATGATATAATATAACTGATATAATAAAGAACTGGGATCCAGTCCCCGATAGCGGCTTGAAAACCACCCAGCTTCAAATAAATGAGTAATAAATTAATTAGGAAGTAGAGGTGGCCTGTGCACAATGCTGACCACATTGCCATTAAGAACTCTCAACCTCCATGATCAACCGTCTCTCAATGGGCTTTAGCTAGTAGGCTTTACTTTAAAGTAACGGTTTAACAGAAATTCTGGTCTTCAAAATTACAGGTGTTATCATTACACATTTAGTAAAAAATACAAAACTGATAAATAAATTTAACCGAATAAATGGCTTTCATGTCATGCTCTAAAGTATCATGAAAAAATTGCCATATTTTACCACATTTATCAAATTTTAACGCATATTATAAAACTATATTTTATTGCTAATTTTTCTAAAATCCTAATAAAAGCACTTCGCAAAAATTACTGACCTTTTCACGTACCCATGGAGCCAGTAGCACTGTAAATTTTACTATATTATGGTAGTTTTGATTATACTTTTTTTTTCTCAGTTTGTGTTTTAAGTGAATAATGTTAAACAATTGCGACAACAGTTTATTAAAAAGTTATTAATTAAACTGTCGTTGTTGAAAACTAAATTTGATGTTTAGATATATGGCTTTTAAAATACATTACAAATGCGTCTCGTTTCTTAAACTTCATCAAAAAGAAAGAAAAATTAAATAAGTAATTTTGTTTAAATTATTCAATACTATTAAAAATTTTACAAAGATTTATAGATGTTTGAATTTATGCATTGTATATATTCAATGATATGTTTTATAATTTAGCAATATAATTTAAATGTGCAATTAATAATGAAATTTCAATTCTATCAAATCAATATTTAAAACTTAATAGCAGTAAAAAAGTTAGATATTTATTTTTGTTTTATATACAATAAGTGTATAGTCAGTTTTAAGTATTTAAAAATTTTTTTCAGAGCAGTAAGTTTTGAATAATGCAAAAATTTTATTAAGAGTAAATTCCACGTGTTTCGTTCAAAACCATTTTTAGGACGTTAAAATCTCAACCCTATTCTTAAGTATTTGTTTAATTAAAATTAAATACTTATTCATCATAAAGTATGTAAAGGTTTACATTATAGACCTATACTTCATTTGAAGTTCCACACTTAGTAAGAAATCGGATAAATAGTTCTCTAGAAATAGAAAATGATATGATAAAAAGCGCACTGTAAAAAATTCCTGATTCAATTACGGTATGAAGTACCGGCATTTTAGTTGCATCATCCGTAAAATCTATGTACCGTAAAATTCATTTTTACTTTAAATATTATACCGTAAAATATACAGTAATGTTTATAAATTTGAGGATCACCCTGAGAACTGGTACTTTTTACTGTAATTTGTTCTGTGTTTTTACTGTAATTTGACCAGTGCAGAAATTGCGAATGTTTCTTTATGTATGGGAATTTGGGAATTATTATTGGCTCTATAATTTAAGGTATCCGAACGGTTTCGACAAGATTTTATCTAAAAATGGGTTTAATGAAAATTTGAATTTTATTTTTGTTAAGCAAGGATCCTGAAAGTATAAATTTAAGGTTAACTTTAAAAATTAATATAATATTTGAGCTTAGAAACAACTCATTTTTCAGATGTAGTTTTTAAGATATGCTTACAAGAAATTATAATGCATAAATATCAACAAAAAAAAAATTCCTAGATGTGCTTACATGTGTTTTTAATTAAAATCTTCAAATATACAATATATTTCAAATATACAATGAAATGGAACTAAATATATTGTTCAATATTGATTTTTTAAAATAAAAACTATAAAAATTCTTATTTAAAGCATGATAAAAATTAAAAATTCTAACTTAGGCCTTATATTTTAGTTCAAGACATTGCTAATGTTATACAAAATCTACATACGAAGTTTTAAAGAATTCTATTGTAAACTTTTTTTGTAATGTGTGTCAGCATAAAGAAATTTTCTCAAAATTAACGTTTATCAAAAAGTTAATTTGAAATGTAAAAAAAAAAAAAAAATATTTAAATTCTGACAACAACAACAAAAAGTAACTACTCAAAATCTAATTTCTAAAAATGAATTACATTTGTTTTCATATGATTTATGCAAATAAAAAAGGTCAAAATACTCAAAGCATAATAAAAACATTGTAGTTTCGTTTTCTTACTTTCATTCGTTTAATTTCATACGTGCTTCTTTTTTCAGTTTTATCTGTAAGCATGCAATGAAATCAATAAAGCTTCATTGCTAGAAATCAGTGAACAAAAACTTCAAGGGGTTCGGAAAGCTCATGAACTAAATTTAAAATAAGGATGATTAAAAAAAAAAACTTTTCGTTGAAATAGCCAATTTTCACCCAGTTGGATACCTTAAAAATTCACCAATTGGATTCATATAATTGATTTTATTTTATTTTATAACCATCCTTGAGCTGCCGACTCGGTCCAATTTTTGGGTTTATGACTACCAATGTTTAACTCCGTAGCCTTGTAATTATGAACCCAATCCGGAAGACAAGGGAACTCCTGGATCAATTATTGGGAGAAATTTGCCTTCGTGATGAACTTTTTGACGAAAATAACCAGCATTTGCGTTACATGGTGGGGAAAGCCACGAAAACCTACCACGGTTAGCCTGACGGCAAGGGAACTCTAAACCATGAACCGTCTACCACTGAGGATATTTTACGTCTGCAATGTAGTTCGGTGCAAACCGGATGCGAAATTCGTATAGATCAGCCATCGCTGGGATTCGAACCCGGTTTACCTCATTGGAAGGCGAACGCTTTATCCCCTGAACCATCGCGGCTCAAATAATTGATTTTGGAGATATGACTAAAAAACACAAAACTTATTTAAATTAATCTGAAGAGATGATTGAACTTTCAACCTTTCTTCTTACTACTGGAGCCATATTTTTCAACTGTTAGGTAACTTTCATTGCAGGCGTTATTATGTCTAATATATAATCTAATGAATTCTTTTCAATATGTTTTATGGTCTCGTCAAATAAGGAAGTATTTAAATCAGTACGTGTCTTTTTCGAATTATTTTTTGTTTTAATTCGACTTCACTTTTATTAGACAACATTTTGCACGTTTTTATCCAGTAATTTTTTTTAGAACTGACGCTGTTATTTAGCTTAATGGAATACGCCTCTTATATGTAAATTTTATTGCAAAATATTAAATTTTATTTTTATTACATTTTTATTATATACTTTTATTTATGTTCTTTTTCTATCTTTCTTATAGATATTAATTTTGCGTGACTACCATGAATAATAGCCCTTGTAAAACTAACATTAGATAACATAATTACACTGAGTAATATAAATTATCGCCTGAGTTTATAAGTTTGACATTTTATCCTATGTAAAATAGATAAACCCAATTTGTATGAGTTTTACGTGAACTGGAACTTATTAAGTGCCTCTTTTTTCAATCTATCGCTGCTAAGTCTCTAAAGGAGTTAAGTGTCTTATTAAAATGTTGNTATATATATATATATTATTGATAAATTTCTTGATGCGTGTGAGAGTTTTTTTAAAATGATAAATTGTTAATAAAAATTAACAAAATTATGAGGAAAAAGTTTTAGGGTAATTCAAATAAATGAACACTCTCAGAAATAAAACTCAGTTTTGGTGGTTCGGAAATCCATGAGCTGTATTTCATTATGTTTGACAATCATTACGTCATGAGCCGTGGTGGCTTAGGGGATAGAGTACTTGCCTCCCAATGGAGGTGAAACGAGTTCGAATCCCAGCGATGGCTGGTCAATTCGAATTTCGCACCCGACTCGCCCTAACAGCAGTGCTGACGAAAAATATCCTCAGTGGTAGATCGATCAAGGGTTAGAATTTCTTGACTTCAGGCTAGCTATGGGACGTTTTCGTGATTCTCCTCTCCATGTAACGAAAATGCTGGTTAGTTCCATCAAAAAGTTTTCCACGAATTTTCCCAATACTTTATCCAGGAGTTCCCTTGTCTTCTGGATTGAGTTTAAAATTGCATGACTACTGAGTTGACATTGGTAGTCGTAAACCCTAAATTGGATCGGCTGTTCAACGACGTTTATAAAACAAAAACATTGCGTCATAAAATCACGTAATTTTTTGAAATAAATTGAATTCTCAAATATTCAACGAAATTACTTTTTACAACGAAATTACGAAATTTGAATTTTGTCACGAAATTAGGTATTTTTCGGCAAAGTGGAAACTTTTAATCATCTGACGAAATTACTTCCTTTGTTTGTACTTTCGATGCTCTCATTGAATTTTCTTGGACTTTTTTAAAATTTTATTTGGGAATAATTTACATTCTGCAATTTGGGACAGGATGGTATAAAAGGTAGTGAGCTCACTTGGCCAACATGTTTTCCGGGTTCAGTTCCAGGCAGTTCCTAGACGGATAAGAAATTTTGGTAAAATTGCCGCACTGTATGGTAATGTCATTTCTGGTAGAAAAAAAAACATAATTCTGGTTTATAAAACTAAAATATACGGTATATAAATCATTCATTTAGTAGTTTTTCCTTTCATATGATAACAGCTTATTGGAAATTATGGTTTTTAAAAATATAATTCCAATTACCACATAGTAAAAAATATAAAACAAAGTAAATTTAACAGAATAAAGGGTTTGTATGTCATGTTTTAAGGTATAATGATAAAATGACAAAATTTTACCACATATTATAAAATCATATTTTATAGTTAATTTTCAAAAATTATTACCAGCACTTGGGTAAAAATTACGGAACTTTTAGGTGTTCCCATAGAGTCCGAAAAACGGTAAATTTTACAATTTTCTGGTAATTTTGACCATGTTTTTTTCTCAGTAAAGAGATGCAAAAATGAACTCAGTTTTTAAAAATTGGGTAAAAAATCCTGGAGTTTTGGAGAATTTCAGGAAAACCAGAATTTTAGGAAATAATGGAAATTTTGAAGGCAAGAAAAACCGACCAAAGCTGGCAAAGATATGATAGCATTTATTTGAATGCCAATGTAAGCTGTTAAGAATAAATAAAATAAAAAAGGAATTCTCAAAACTTCCTGCACCGGTTCATTTTTGGGAAAAACCGGGGTTTTTTTTCATCTTTACAACTCTAGCAGTTCCTCAGTACGCCAACTTTTTTTTATTTTGTGTTTTATTTCCTAATCAATTAATCCATGTTTGAAATTTAGTTAATGGTTTCGGTAAAATTCCTATCTTCAAATGCATGAAACGGTTTCCTAAATTTTACAAAATATTTATACAAAACCTTTCACATAATGCAGTTTCTGAAAGAACGAAGAAAAGTTTATAAGTTTTGAATAACCAATTATTTATCCAATGCTAGAATGCTATACTCAGAGGAAGAAATATTCTCAACAATAAATATCAAGAGAGATTATTGAAGCATTTACGATTATTGTAACAATAAATATTATAACAATGAATAGGCAGCACGCAACTTCCTAGCAAAGAGAATTATTTATTTTATTACAAAGCGTCGAAAAAGAAAACTTTCCATCTAAAAGTAAACAAAAAAAGTACTCCAACTTCTTTTATTTTATGTTTTATTTCCTGATTTATTAATCATTACATATATAAGGTTAAGTCGAATGCTTTTGATAAAATTCCTGTCTTCACATGAAGCAGTTTCCTAAATTTGACAAAATGTTCTCTTGAAATTATTCCCACGAAGCAGATAAGAAAAGTTTCTAAATTTGAAATATCCTTTTTTTACCCATATCTAGAATGTCATTATCCGAGAAAGAAATTCTCAACAATAAATATCAAGAGAGATTACTGATGCATTGACGATTATTGTAACAATGAATATTTTTTTTTCGAGGTAGCCCGTAGCTTCCTCGCAAAGAGAATAATTTTTTAATCACAAAGCGCAAAAGGAAATTTTTTACATAAAATAAAACAAAAAAAGTACGCCAATTTCTTTTATTTTGTGTTTTATAAGTTCTTATGTTTTATATGTTTTATGTGTCCTTATTCATTAATCAATGTATAAAATTAAGCTTAGTTCTTTTGATAAAATTACTATCTCCAAATGCGTGAAGTAGTTTCCTAAATTTGACAAAATATTCACTTGAAACTATTCCCATGAAGCAGGTTCCTCAAAACGAAGAAAAGTTTCTAAATTTTGAATATCCAATTTTTACCCATACCTAAAATGCCATTACTCAGAGAAAGAAATTCTCAACAATAAATATCAAGAGAGATTACTGAAGCATTGACGATTATTGTAACAATGAGTATTTTTACGAGGTAGCCCGTAACTTCCTCGCGAAGAGAATCATTTATTTTATCACAAAGCGTTGAAAAAGAAAACTTTCCACCTAAAAGTAAACAAAAAGAAGCTTAACTTGAGATAAAGAAAGCTTATTTTACTCGTGAAATCAAATGGATGATTCAATTTATGACTGGTAGTTTTTACGAAACATTGAACCATTTCCTGACAAGTTGGTTTCGAATCTTTGAATCACTCGCGCTTTTTCTTTGTGAGGGGTGTTAGTAATTAAAAGTATCGATTAGCACTTAACAAATTTAGTAATTTTTATGACTGCCACGATAAAAGCATTCGACTTAATTTTATATGTGGTGTAAAAGTTTTACGGCAGCCTTCTCGTCAGTTTATGCTCGGAAAGTGAAGTTTTTATCGCATCGCATAAAGTCGTAAAAGAAGGAGGGAGCAGTAATAAAGGCTGAGCCGTACGGAATACAAACAAAACGTTGCGACAATGGAAGATTATTTACAACCCTCTGACGAAGACGGTAAAAGCTCTAAGCCATAAAACCTATCGAACGATAACAAATAGGTATACCGATAACGCCAAATGGATTCCCCTCTCCGCCCACAATATTGCCATTAATTAGGGAGTTGCCTTCTTTTTAAGGCTCATTTTACCATATCTTGACAAATCAACTTCGACTCAAATGTGATTTGTAATAATTTTGATGTTAAACGAACACTTAAAAGAAAGTAAATGATTGATATAAAAGGTTCTTCTAAAAGGAATTCTGAGATAAAGCTAAGCACGGAACTGATGTTTTGGAAATAATACTGTCGGAAATGTTAAGTAATTCGGTTCAAACGGAAGCTAAATTATAGAAGTGAGAAGAATCTTGTTTGGCAAATTACCTTCTTGAACTTACAGAAGTTTCATTAGTTTTATGACACTCTTTTGACAGCATATGTGATCTTCAATTTCTTCGGAAAACGTATAAGGATTTCGTTTTCAATTATCTGACATTGCAGAAATACTTTAAAAATGCTTGACTTTCTTTTGATATGTGCCTTTTAATGCGCTAAGAGTTTGACAGATCAATTGAGATTGATATCAGTTGTGGATTTTGATTAAATAGCTATAACCTCATTTATTAGTGCTCCGCTTGGACACTTTTTAGAGAGTTAATGCATTTTTATGCCACTTAACTCGAATGGGTTAACAAAATAGTCAGTTTGTCAGCAATTTAAATTTATACTTAATTAAAAAATCAAATGTAATTTATTCGTTTGTTCTGTTATGGCAATATTTTTTTGCATTACTTAAAGTAACTAAACTTTCAGAAATTTTTTTTTTAATGTTGAGCTATAACATTGATACCTTAAACCATTGTGCAAAATAATTAGATACAAGTGAGAAAAATCTTGATTGGCAAACTAGCTTCTTGAACTTTCAGATTAATTTTATGACACTCTTTTGACAGCAAATATGATCTTCAATTTCTTCGAAAAATGAATAAAGAAGATTTACCAGACGTTGCAGAAATACTTTTAAATTACTTAAATTTTTTGCTAATATGTATGTTAATGCGGTAAAATTTTTTATTAATTGATATTGAGATAAAGGTTTTAGATCAATTGAGAATGACATCAATTTAGATGAATTGCGGATTTTAATTAAACTGTTATTAACTCGTTAATTAGTGCTCTTGCCGGATACTTTTTAGAGAATTAATGCATTTTTATGAATAATATGCTAGTTAACCAAGAAATAATCAGTTTGTCAGCAATTTAAATCTATACCTCATTAAGAAATCAGATATAGTTTATTCATTTATTTTGCTCTCGAAATATCTTTTTGCGCTATTTAAAGTATCTTAACTTTCAGAAAAAGCAATTGAGTGTTGAATCATTACATTGATACCTTAAACCATTGTGCAATTTAATTAGATGATAGAAGTGAGAAAAATCTTATTTGCCAAACTACCTTTCTAAACTTACAGAAGTAAGATTAGTTTTATGACACTCATTTGACAGCAAATGTGATCTTCAATTTCTTCGAAAAACGGACAAGGAAGATTTTTCAGACTTTCTCGAAATACTTAAAAATACTTCACTTTTTTTTACTTAATATGCATTTTAAATGCTTTTTAACTAAAATGCATATTTGGCCAAACTCAAATTTATTTATATTAGAAACAGTTAGCTTATTCGATATATATATATATATA
>NC_092215.1:27682544-27688334 GCF_043381705.1 Parasteatoda tepidariorum | reverse complement strand
TATATATATTATATCCAAAAATAAAAAAGTTTGGATTAAAATGGTATGCTTTTCGAGAATCATACTTATTTTGTTTACTAATTCATGATTATTTACAATCCTAGCATTTTACAATTGTAGTAGAA
Source organism: Parasteatoda tepidariorum (assembly GCF_043381705.1). Taxonomy (NCBI): domain Eukaryota; kingdom Metazoa; phylum Arthropoda; class Arachnida; order Araneae; family Theridiidae; genus Parasteatoda; species Parasteatoda tepidariorum. The sequence continues at coordinate 27,688,209 of NC_092215.1, read as the reverse complement.
ATAACAAGTAATTACAATTAATACTTTCTAAAACCATTTTAATAAGTGCAATTATAATTATAAATTATATTTATTTAAAATCATTAAATATGGTTTTAAGTGATTCAGGAACTAAAAATATTATTTTATGATTTTATTACATCGATTATTTGTAATTATTGTGATTTTGTCGAATTTAATTAAGTATATAAATATTATCTATAATGAGAAATACACATTGTTCTAAGTACTCCAAGAAAACATAATTTATGATTTTAAGAAATCGTGATTACTGCAGTCATTCGTAATTATATGCATTGATTTGAATATAACTGGTTTCTTTTCATTGTGATTTTTAGTTTTTGCAAAAATAAATGCAATTCTATTCATATTTTTGTCATTAAGCATATAAGGTATACTTCAAGGTATATTTTGAAATAAGCATAATGTATTGTCGGAATAAGAGTTTTTTGAAATAAATCTCAGATTTTTAATATGGAGAACTTGATTTTAGCGTCAAAGAAAGATTTTAAAAAAATATTAGCTTTTATTACTTTATTTATAATTTGTCATTTATATGCCGTAGGCTAATTGAATAGACCAAGCTTATTAAAAAGTTTTCCACATTTTTTAATCAAGAAGACAATTTTTATGCGTGAATTACTGAACTGAATAGTATTGACATTTCTGGTACAAAAAACCCATAATTCTGGTTAATAAAACCGAAATATATCGTATTTAAACCATTCATTTGATAATTTTTCTGTTCATATGGTAACGGTTTACCGGAATTTCTGGTTTTTAAAATATATTTCTTATTACTACCAAAAGATTTAAGATACTTCAATTTTTTTTGGCTCTTCTTAATATTAATATGTTTACTTTTTTGTTTAAATGCAAGTTAAGTTATTATTTATTTAATGGAACAAGTCGAGCCGTAACATTGTTCAAATTTGCTACAACCTTAATTTGGTGTCAGGTTAAACCTTATTCCTATAGTTCTTAGATTTGTTAACAAAAATACTGTGGTTCAACTTACTGGTTCAATATGACTAAATGGTTTACCGGAAATTGCTACTTGAAAAATATGATATTTATTGCTCAATTTGTCTGCTTCATTTCGCAGTTTTCAATAAGCTTACATTAATCAAGGCTTATTATATATATATATATATATATAACAGAAAATAATTGAAAAACTGTAAATTTATTACGTACTCAATAAATCAATAAAATTTAAATAAATTGTATCTTTTCTACTAAACAAAAATACTGTTTTGAAATATATGTGCATACCTCTTTCCATTTAAAAAAATTGGAACACACACTAAATTCCTTATCAGCAGAAAATAATTTGAAATTTGTAATTTTTATTAGGTACTCACTAATTCATTAAAATTTAGTTACATTATTTCAATTAAGCACAAATACCGTTTTGAAAAATACATGAAAAGTTCTTTTCATTTTATTTTATTTTATTTTATAACCATCGGTGAACAGCTGACACAATTTTTGAGTTTACGACTACTAATGCTCAACTCCGTAGCCTTTTAACTTTGTACCCAATCCAGAAGACAAGGAAGCTCCTGGATCAAGTATTGGGAGAAATTTACCTTCGTAGAGGATTTTTTGATGGAACTAACCAGCCTTTGCGTTACAAGAAGAGGAAAACCACGGAAACCTCTCATGGTTAGCCTGATTGCAAGAGTTCTCTAACTCATGAGCCACTACCACTGAGGATATTTTACGTCATCATTGTTAAGGATTATATTTTATATTATATTTTATCACCGTCGGTGAACAGCAGACACAATTTTTGAATTTACGATTACTAATGTTCAACTGCGTAGCCTTGTCACTTTGTACCCAATCCAGAAGACAAGGAAGCTCCTGGATGAAGTATTGGGAAGAATTTTCTCTTCATGAAGGACTTCTTGATGGAACTATCTCGCATTTGTGCTAGGAGAGGAAGATCATGAGAACCTCCCATGGTTAGCCTGACAGCAGAGGGACTCTAACACATGATCCGTCTACCACTGAGGATACTTCACGTCAGCACTGTGTTCGATGAAAGTGGATGCGGATTTGTATCTATCAGCCATCTCTGGGATTTGAACTCGGTTCACCTCACCTCATAAGAAGGCGAACGCCTTTTTCCCTGAGCCATCATGGCTCAGTTCTTTTCACATGGGAAAAATTTTAACGCACACTAAATTCCTTATCAGAAGAAAATAATTTAAAATTTGTATTTTTTTTATTATGTTCTCACTATTTCGCTAAAATTTAAATTTAATTACGGCGTTTGAACTAAGCAAGCATATTGTTTCAAAGAATGAGTGCAAAATTCTTTCGATATGGAAAAAACTGGAATACACGCTTAACTCCTTATCAGAAGAAATAATTTAAAATTTGTATTTTTTACTACGCACTAACTTATTCGTAAAAATTTTAATTCAAACACACAGCAAATTTCTCATCAGAAGAAAATAATTTAAAATTTGTATTTTTTTCTTTGTCCTCACTAATTCATTTAAATTTTAATAAGTCATTTAACAAGTCATGTTAGCAGAGTAAACATATATACTGTTTCAAAGATCAAGTTAAGTTCTTTCCCTTTGGAAAAATTATGAGGCATTACAGACCAAAAGATAAAAATAGCTATAGTAATAAAAACAATCAATGAGCTGTTTATTTTATTGCAGATGTTACAGTTTCTAATTTGATGAAGTAATATGAATCAACAAAATGAAGGTTTTTTTCATTAAGTCGTTAAACCTATTAAACCTTGTTTAGTTTGTTCACATGTTTTCTATAATGAAGGAATGTTTACGCAGAAAAAACTTATTATTTATGTATTAAAAAAAGGGTCAAAAGTTTTTAACGTATTATTTTAGAAGAAAATTTTTATTTACGTTTTCATTCACATACTGTGAATCAGAAAAAAATGAACTTAATGTTTTCAAATGAATTATTTACTTGAAAAAATTGAAATGTTTATAAATGAATGAAATTACTTCTAATTTCTTTTTTTAATTTTATGTAATTCATCAATTGAAGAATTTTGTTAAGCAGAATACTGAATGCCAATAAAAAAAGTTTAAGGTATATTAGTTTTCCTGAATATTCTTAAGGTAGGTAAGCAGGTACTTTATTTACGTCGCCACTAGAACTGCACAATGGGCTATTGGCGACGATCCGGGAAACTTCCCTGAGGATGATCCGAAGACATGTCATTTCAATTTTGTTCCTCCTCAGAGGGGATGGCTCCCCTACTTTAGTAGCCCGATGACCTGAGCGAAATTGAGCACTTTACGGTAGAAGAGTTCATCGAGGACTGATACCGCACACCCTCGGTCCCTACGCAGGCTGATCCAAGTGATCACACACCCGTTTACTACTGACAGCAGCTAGTGATGCTTGCCTAGGGTGTTCTACTGGGAACCGTGTCTTTGCGATCATTCTTTGCGCAGTGCGATCAGTCACTGCGGGACTGAATAATCTTAAGAAATGATACAACACAGCATTAGTTTGTATTCGTTTTATTTGAATAAAGTTTATACTTATTGAATCAAAAAGTGACTGCAATGTAAAAAAAAGAGTTTCTCAGAATGGCTGAAAATAGTTTCGAAAAAAAAAAAAACAGTCGAATTTCAAATCTCTCGTATTCATTAAGTATAGTGAAGTGAAAATTGAAGCAGCATATGTTCATTTTTGAACAAAAGTAGTGTAGAAGGTGAGTTGTGAGAGAAAGATGTTCGTTGACAGTCGGCAGTGAACAATTTTCGATCTGATGATCGGATCTTCTCGTTTTTGGACTCAATGTTAAAGATTCAAAGGGTGACCTCAAATGTGCTAATTAATTAATGCATATGATATTTTAAGTTTCGAAACCAGACACAAAATACATTATTTTCGAAGGATTCGGATTTCTGACCCCTAAGATATAAAGGGTGGCCGAAATCTGGGAAGTATGGTCAAAATAGTTTGATCAGTAGAGCGTTTCGAAATTTGGAACCTTTAACGTTAGTTTTACTTTTTGCGTATTTCACCATGTCTCAAATACTTTTTAAGTGAATTGAAAAATTTTTGCTCACAATTATCGAATTTATTTATCCAAAGATAATTCCCTGCAAAATATAACTTTTAGTATATATTTATTATCTGTTATTACTTTATTTAATAATAATCGATAAACTTATGAGTTGTAAGGTATACGACTTTTACATTGCTTAAAAGAATGTAATTTTAAATGACAAAATACAAAGTATGAGCGCAATCAGTCGAATAGTTCCTGAGAAATCGAATTTTAAATCTATAACTTCTTTGAAATTCAATTTCTCAGGAACAGTTTGATGGATTTCGCTTAAATTTTTTACTTTGCCATGCAAATTTACATAGTTGAAAATGATGTAAAAAATTGCATACCTTATAATTCATAATTTTTTCGACTATTATAGAATAAATTATTAAAAAAATAAATATGTATTAATATTTATTTTTGGCTTGGAAATACTCTTGTGTTTTTAACTGAAACGGGTTTTTTTAACGAAATAAAAGGTACTTCAAACCCAAAACTACCTGGGGCTATGGGATACCTACCAAAATATCTAAAGGGCCCCTCTCGTCCTTCTATCTCTTCCCGTCATTCTATATATAAGTTTCCATAAGGCTAATTCCATGAATGATTAAAGAAGTACTTAAATTGGTTCAAATGACGAAAAGTTAGAAATATCCAACACTCTCAGTAAGTTATTTTGTGAATGAAAAAAACAAAAACAAACGAGAGGTTTCAAATCGGCTCCATTCGCCTTTTTAGTGTTAAACATTTTACTCTGCTAACAAATGACACTGTTTTCTTTAAAAAATATCTATACTAAGTCAGTTTCATTTCGATTTTGAAAACTAATATACACCATAAAGTAGCAATTTTTCATAATTTTTACTGCAGGGTTCAATTAAAAGAACATTCATGGGGAAAGTCAATATATTTGATTGATAAATCAACATTGAATGTCAGGACAACGTAGGACAATTTTTAGCTTGTTAGAAAAGTTTGAAATTTAAAATAGCTGTTACTTTTTGACTATTACAACATTTACCAAATTTATATTAGTATTAACTCGACTAAAATTAACTTTAAAAAAAGCAGGTGAATATTTTGTTTATTGTCTTAACACGTTGCTGACCGGTCACGAGTTAACTCGTGTTTTCGTGGTCAAACGTTGGTGACCGGTCACGAGTTAACTCGTGTTTTCGTTAGCAGTGATCTCGTGGTGACTATTCTAAAAAGTGGGTGTAATTTTCCTTACTTTTCAAGTTTTACTATTTAATTTTATACCAATTTATTATAACTTTACGAAACCCCATATATTTGCAAAATTTGTGTACCATTACATATAGATGATTGCTAACTTTTTATCATACGGCATTAAAAATTTGTTAAGTTTATTTATATTGTTTTACTTCCACATCCTCTTTCAAAACAATAGCCGGGCACATGGGATAATTTCAGAAAAGTTGCCGGTCAGCAATGTGTTAAGAGCCGAAGTGAAATACCTTATATAACAAATAAATTAAAATTTTGAAACTTTGATATAATCCAAATAACGTCATTCAGGGCTTGAGAGTTTAAGGTTTGAGATTAAAATATAGACTATTTTCCTTAAATCCATAGTATTTATAAATA
>NC_092215.1:27629989-27682489 GCF_043381705.1 Parasteatoda tepidariorum | reverse complement strand
TATATATATATATACTTAACGGTGTAAGCTTTAAATGATAGTTATTTGGTATATAATATTTTTCGATATTTTTTTCTGGATATAAATCAAAATTTAGTAGGATACGAAAGTTAGACTCTTAAAAAAATCAAATTATTTCACCAGTTAGAAAACTGAAAAACTTAGACAATGAAACACAACTAATTTCGTAAAAAAAACTAAGTCTATAAAAACAGTATGAAAAGGTAAAAATTTACAAATTTGCACGTAATTTCTTTAGAACACTAAACAAATCATTTATCAAATTACCAGCCACTACCAAATTTCCCCTAATTCAATTATAAGAAGGTATTTAGCTGTGGTAATAAAAGTAACTCATTTGGTGATTCATATACAAACATGACTAGCATTTAACTTTAACAACTAGTTAAAGTTTTGCCTCCATTTTTGTGTAAAATGGATAAACGCTCACTGCAAAAAAAATTTTGTTAAAAAAATAATGATTCTGTAATTTTCTTTCAGAAAATTTCAGTTCTCTAAAACTACAGAAATGTACTGTTAAACTACATCGTTATCCGTGAAAAAAGACATTTTCTCTAACAGAGAAAATGTCTTTCAATTTGTTAGCAACAAATAAAATCTGTAACCATTTTTATAGATTGTATCTGTTGGGTACAGATTTTTCTATTTTTATTGTGAAAAACTTTGGTATTATAGCAGCAACAAATAATTTGATACATTGAAACAGATGCCGATCCCTAGCCTACAGAAAATATCTGGTGCGTGCAAATGTTTTGTGTAGTGTTTTGTAACAGGAAATACTTGTCAACATGCTTTTTCCGTAGCATACGGAAAATCTTTGGCAATTTTGCTGCCTGAAATTTTCCGTTTTGTAACAGATTTTTTCTACAATACATACACGCATTTGAAGGAAATGCATGCCTTCATTAAAAAAAATTTCTTCAGTAATTGCTTGTTTATGAGTTTATAATTTTTTTAGTATCAGTATTGATCAATTGAGAAATTATATGATTGAAAAAAATGGTACTTATAAAATAAATTTCAAGTATATTTTGACTTTTTTAATTTTTATCTTTAATTGATTGACAAACATGATAGCGAGAATCACTTGTTAAGTTTATTTTGCACTAAAAATTGTTCCAACTCTTTTCTTTAACTTGATACAGTACATCTAACTCATTAAGTATTTATAATAGCAGTTAATTCTTTAAAAATGTACTCAAAAACTTAAATAAAATCAAAAATATTTTCGATATCTGTCAAATGGAGAAAAAAAAACTAATAATTGTAAAAAATATTTTTTTATTGTTGTAAAATAATTAGCTTGTTTTTTTCAATAAAAACTGAGGAAAAATCAGTGGCAATCAAATTTTAATATAGAGTGATAAATTAATCGATCATAAAATAATAACTTTCAGGTACGTGATTATACTTCAATTTAAGATCCGTGTTTTGAACTGGAGGTCTGTAGCAATGTCTGTTTTTCTCCTTGTTTTTGCTACGGTTTTTTGGCTCGATATCTTTAAATGAGCTAGTAAATCTGCGTAACCTTGTTGCTCGTATTTTATTGTTTATCTTTTAACTGGACAGTTTACAAGTAATTTACCTTTGATATGCTGCTATTCTGTGAAGCTATATTTATTTTAATGATATTGTGAATTCGTGCAAGTCATGATGCGCCAACGGCATCAAGAGAACTTTTATTGATAAAAATATTAACTTACGTTTCGAATAAAAGTAGACGTGCTTTAGGTTTTGAAGATGATTGAGAAGAACGAATAAAATGTGAGAAATGGGTTTTTTTCTTATAATTTAAAAATTAGTTATCAATTTTGTTAGAATATTTTAAACATTTTATAATATTTATACTGGAATATTAATTAGGGAACAACGAAATATTAAATTTAGCAGTAATGTGCAAAAGTACTTTTGAAGGTAGTAGTTTTAGTTCTGTAAAAACCTAGTAGTAGTTTTAAACCAAAAGTAGTTTTAGTTTTGAAGGCTATTGAGAATAAATAAATAAATGTGAGAAATGTTTTTTTGTTCTTCAAAAAATTTAATAATAATTTTTTTTGAATATCATGGAACATTTTATAATATTTTAGTCAGAATATTAATTAGGATAGGTCGAAAAAGCCAAAGTATATTTAATTTTATAACAGTTGTTCGCTAAACTTGTTTCGAAATTAGTAGTATTAGTTCGGTTTAAAAAACTAGTAGTAGATTTACAACGAAAGTAGTTTTAATTTTGAAGGCGATTCAGAAGAAAGAATTTATTGGGAGAAATGTAGTTTTATCATTTAAAATCTAATTATCAATTTTATTATAATATTATGGAGCATTTAATAATATTTGTGTCAAATTATTAATTAGGCTACCCTAATTAGTATTTTGGAACAAAAGCTGACCCTAATATTTTATCGAAAAATTCAAATTTCAAAGTATATTTAATCTTTTAGCAGTAATGCTCAAAACTAGTTTTGAAGATTGTTGTATTAGTTCTGTAAAAAAAACTAGTAGTAAATTTACATCAAAAGTAGTTTTAGTTTTGTTAGCGATTGAGAAGAAAGAGTTAATTGTGAGAATTTTTTTTATCCTTTAAAAAATTAATTTTCAATTTTGTTAGAATGCTAAAGAACATTTTTTAATGTTTGTGTCAAAATGTTAATTAGGGTAGTCTGAAAAAGTCAAAGTATATTTAATCTTTCAGCAGTAGTGCGCAAAAGTAGTTTTGAAGGTAGCAGTATTAGTTCTGTAAAAAAGCTAGTAGTAGTTTTAAACCATTAGTAGTTTTACTTGGAAGGCAATTGAGAAGAAACAAATGTTAGAAATGTTTTTTATCCTTTTTAAATTATCATTATCCTTATTAAAAAATTAATTATCAAATTTGTTAGAATATTATGGAACATTTTATAATATATGTGTCAGAATAATAATCAGAAGAACCCGAAAGGCTATGGAAAATTTTTTAATGTTTGTGTCAAAATGTTAATTAGAGTAGTCCGAAAAAGTCAAAGTATATCTAATCTTTCAGTAGTAGTGCGCAAAAGTAGTTTTGAAGGTAGCAGTATTAGTTCTGTAAAAAAGCTAGTAGTAGTTTTAAACCATAAGTAGTTTTACTTTGAAGGCGATTGAGAAGAAACAAATGTTAGAAATGTTTTTTGTTCTTATTAAATTATCATTATCCTTATTAAAAATTAATTATCAAATTTGTTAGAATATTATGGAACATTTTATAATATTTGTGTCAAAATAATAATCAGGAAAAGTCGAAAAGCGCAAACATTTTCCACTATTATCCAATTGCTGTACTAAAAGTAGTCAAAATGTTTCAGAATTGATCTCTTCTTCCTCCTCAATGAACCAAAATATTTAAAATTTTAACTCAAAATGGTTAAATTTAAGATATTATAAAAAAAATTAAAGTTTGAATGCAAAACACTCATTTTTAATTAAATATAAAGCTCACTACATTAATTTCAGTATAAACAAATACATAACTTTTGAATCTAGTGTTTCATTACACCAACCTCGTTTTACACTTTTTGGTGTAAAGTAGCCATCCCCATTTTTGTTACTTAGTAAGATTAAAATTTAAATTTAGAGTCAAAATAAGATGTACATAAGAGTCAGTAAAATTAGAAGTGAAGCCCCGCCACCATATATCGCGATGAAACACCATAGATGGCACCCCGCCATCTATGGTGTTTCACTACAATACTTTGGTGTAAAGTAGCCACCACCATTTTTGTTACTCAGTAACATTAAAATTTAAATTTAGAGTTAAAATAAGATGTATTTAAGAGTCAGTAAAATTAGAAGTGAAGCCCCACCAATAATTATCTATGGCGTTTCCCTTCATTACTTTGGCGTGAAGTAATTGCCACCATTTCTGGTGATAAGATCCACTAAAAATTTTTTAATTGTAGTTAACAACTTTAAGACATTACAGCTAAGAAATTTAAGATATTTCGATTTTTTCGCCCCCCCCCCCTCTAATATTAATATGTTAACGGTTTACCGGAAATTCTGGTCTTCAAAACTTTAGCTCTTATTACCACATATTTAGTAAAAAATTCAAAACTGAAGAGTACATTTAACCGAATAAATGGTTTTTATGCCATGCTTTAAGCTTTGATGATGAAATTATCAAATTTTGTCCCATTTGCCAAATTTCATCACAAATTATAAAACTATATTTTGTGCTTAATTTTACCAAAATCATTACTAAAGCGCATCGGTAAGGATTACCGAGCTTTTTGGTGCTACCATAGAGACAAAAACATGGTAAATTTTACCAAATTCTGGAAGTTTTGACCATACTTTTTCTCTCAGTGCCCTTATCTCAAATTTGTTATGGTGTAATTAATATTGTAAAGTAAAGCAAAGTATTCTCGCTATAGCCTGTTATGGGATATAGGGGATGTGGAGGTTAAAGTTCCACTCTTTCGTGACCAACGTTATGATTGAGGAAATGTGGTCTGCATTGTGCACAGGCCGCCTTTACGTCCCAGATAAGCTGGAATCTATCGATGTGAAGCTGGGTGGGTTTCAAGACGCAACTGGGTATAGAACCCCTGTTCTTCACTGGGCGCAACCAGTTCACAGATCAGTGCCTTAACCAGTGAGCCATCACGGCTCAAATTATGTAATTGAATTTGTAATTTATCAATGCTTTTTACAAAATTATCAATGCTATTGATCAATGCTTTTTACAAAATTATCAATGCTATTTATCAATGCTTTTTACAAAATTTGTGAAGTTTTTAAACACAAATTCACAGAAATAATGGCATGTGTTTTGTTTCGTTTTTGGTTGTTGTTGTTGTTCATTTACTTCGCACTAGAGCTGCACAATGGGCTATTGGCGACTGTCTGGGAAACATCCCTGAGGATGATCCGAAGACATGCAATCCCAATTTTGATCCACCGCAGAGGGGATGGCACCCCCGCTTCGGTTTTGTTTTTGGAAACAAATTTATATCCGTGATTTTTCAGAAAACTAAAATGTATTAAATGCATTTTAAAACTAAAGCAAGGCAAAATAATTGATTTTATTAAATTCCAATTCCAAATTAATATAAAATATCAATGCATCAGCAAAAGGATATGTAAATTTCAAATGTGTTTTAGAAAATGCTTTTCAAATGTATCGATACCATATAGGTTTACTTCTACAAAGCTATTGATATCATAAATAAAACTTAAAAAATATTAGCATATAATTTACCGTGTTTCTGGCTCTAAAGAAACAAAAAAATCTCGGTAATTTTTTACCGAAGTGCTTTGGTAAAATTAACAATAGAATATGGCTTTATAATATGTGATAAAATTTGGCAATTTTATCATGATACCTTGGACATAACATAAAGACCAGTTATTCGGTTAAATTTACTTTTCTATTTTGTATTTTTTTACTAAATGTGTGATTATGATAATGTGTGATAATCACCAATTTTTTTTATACATCATGTATAACATTAAAAAAGTGAATAAAAATAAATGCGTTGAGAATCTGTAAAATCAAATTGTTAAATCTCAAACACTTCCCAATGTTTCATTATTGTTTAATGTTCTTCCTAAACTTAGTTTTTTATTAAAACGAAAAATTTTCTTAATTGTTGTTTATTTTATTGTAAATATTAGATTCAAAGCACATTTAAAACAAAATTTATGCTCTTTTTCATTAGGAGATTTACTTTCAAGAAAATGGAGATTGCTCAGAACGAGCTAGACTGAGAAAAAAGCATGGCAAAAACTACCAGAATATGGTGAAATTTGTCGTGTCTCTGGCTCTATGGGAGTGCCAAAAAGCTCAGTAATTAAGCGCTTTCGTAATTACTTTGGTAAAATTAACAATAAAATATGGTTTTATAATTTGTGATAAACTTTGGTAAAAGTGTTAAAATACGGTCATTTTATCATGATACAGTGAAGCATGGCATAAAAAATATTTATTCGGGGAAATTTACTTTTCAGTTTTGTATTTTTTACTAAATGGGTGGCAATAAGAACTATAATTTTGAAGAACAGAATTTCCGTTAAACCGTTACTATATGAACGAAAAAATTATCAAATGAATGAATTAAATACACTATATTTTAGTTCTATTAACCAAAATTATGGTTTTTGCCTCCAGGTATGCCTTTACCATACAGTAAGGTACTTTTACCAGAATTTTTTTTTCTCCGTGTGAGTTTCATTCTTAGTATGTTTTTTAAAAAAAGAGACATAAAATCGTTTTTTTTTAAAAAGTCTGAAATATTTTATAAAAACCTTTCAGAATGAAATCTGCTAAAAGAAAATAATTAATTTAGCTCAATTTTAAACTAATTGGCTATCCAAAATATTACAGCAAATAATATAGTTGAATACTTTCGAATGTTCCTAAGATTTTTGTGATTTACTTTCGGTCTAGTGCAAAGATATTTATGAATGGCGTTCAAACTACGGAAGCATTTAGTTGTTATTGTTGATTTAGTTGAAAATATTTATTTTTAGATACGCTTTTAACGAAGAAGTTGCATACCAAGAGAAAACAGGGTTTTGCACCTCGTTCAGTTATTTACAGAAAACTATAACTCATTCGAATTTTGTGTGTATGTTTTGAAAGAAAGCATACCGAACTTTTACTGTAGCCAATTTGTTGGCTTTAAATATGTGACAAAAGTACAAAAACAAACAAATATTTTTTTAGAGTAACGAGTCAAGAGATTGATAACTTCTGATCTAGCTTTTTCTTTTTAGATAAACCTTTCAATTATTGTGATTTGCAACAAGAAAAGTTTTGCTTTTTGACACAACTTAACTTTTCAGTAATTTAGTTGTGGTTATTCAAATAATAATTATTTTGTTTCTTCTGAGGTAATAGTTTTTTTCTTCAAGATTTTGATTTTGAGGATATTGATTTCACTGGGGAACAAATTTTTTGTTGCTTATAAGTACTTGATCTTACCTGATTCATGTGTGGGGATTTCAAATCTGAAATCAGTTTTGTTAGAAAGGCTAAAGATTATATAGGTAGTCCGATGAGACCACTATGAAGGTAAACTAGTTTACGAAAGAGCCATTTAATAGAATATCTAGTAAAAATAAGAAAGTGGTTGCACATATATGTCTAAAAATTTGTTAAATTTATGAATATGATTGGTTTGTCTTGTTTACTTGTCAACCACTACGGATGGAATTCTCAAATATATATGATAAATTTCTCTCAACTACTTTTAAATAGAATTTGGATTCGTGAGCACAACTGGTTCACTTTTTAANCTAAAAATTTGTTAAATTTATGAATATGATTGGTTTGTCTTGTTTACTTGTCAACCACTACGGATGGAATTCTCAAATATATATGATAAATTTCTCTCAATTGCTTTCAAGTAGAATTTTGATTCATGAGCACAACTGGTTCACTTTTTAAATAGTCTGTGCGGACTACTTATTAAAAACCGAGTGAAGGCTATCTGATGTAGGAGGTGATAGTCTATGCTAAGGCAAATAAAAAGTTATTTTTTTACCTACAATTGCAAGAGGCCAGCCACGGGTGACAGAAAATTTAAAAGGTGAAGACTAAAAGATAGCAAAAGTCTATTAAACGAAATTAAACTTAGCAAGTTTTTCTAGCATATTTCGTTGAGTTTTCCATAGAACATATATACTAAGAATGTTTTGACTTTATATAAAAAAAATTGTATTTTAAGTTACGGTGGTAGTTTTGATTGGATTATTAATTAGATTAAATAAATATAAACGAATTGATTGTCTCAACCCCTTCTTAACCCCATAAAGATCGGTTAATTTTCAAGAAAATGGTCATAAAAGTGCCTATTTTTTTGGCTTATGTATTTGGATAACGTATTTGATTAGTGCTGAAATCTAGTTTAAGGTAAACTAAATATCTACAATTACCTTAAAAACTGCTGGTACTGCTATCTGGTGTGTAAAATGAGAAATAAATTTTTTTCCGGGCAAAAGAAATGAATTAGTTTTATTCTTATTGCCGCATTACTACTGAACACTCCAGCCCGTCAATATCACGAGAGCGAGAAATAGCGGGCGAAAACTCACCCCGTCATTTTCACGGGAGCGAGAAGGAAGGGGTTAATGAAAACCTTGCATTTGTATTTCAATTATCATTTCACTAATGTGTGAAAAATTCATCGTTGGAAAGCATGACTGCATATACCCCAGATGAAAAAAACTGGTAGTAAAATCATTTCATTTCTAGCTTGTTTTCGCAAGGAATAAATAAATGATCGTGCGTATATAATTTCTCAATGTATATAATTTCATGATGTATGGGATAGGACCGCTGCACGGCCCAGGTGCCCAGTTTTTCTAAATAAACCAAGCAAGCATATGAGCCTTGTTGAGCGTTTTAAAAAGTCTGCAATCTTAGCCAAAAATCTGTGTTTAACTTCTTCGGGACTGGTGATCACATGTATGCGATCGCGCAACTAGGCGAGTAACAGGTTCGTATGTACCTGAAAAATATTGATAACTGGTATCAATCTGTCATAAGTAAGCTGAAAGTTTCTTAATGTCAACTTCCACCATTGAGTTAAAATTTCATATCCGCTACCTTCGGATCTATATATATTTATTTGAAGAAAATGAAATATTTCGCTAGCAACAAACATAATATAAAAAGAAATTATATCAATATTACGACTACTTTTTAATTTTTTATTAGGTGCCCATGAACCCTAACTAAATAAAAGAAAATCATCTGTAATCCAAAACTCACCTCCAGTTTTTACTTTTGCTCCTTCCTCTTAGGTATTTAAAAAAAAGGAATTCTAGTTGATTAAATACGCCTTTCAAGCTATGTCTATTTCACTAACCCTTTGCGGAATTCATAGTTGCCAATTTGGAGGTCCTTGAGAAATAATTTTCTTACTTGTAGCAATACTAGCATTTCATTTAAAAAAAATATTTAAATTAACGCGATGAATCGCTAATTTTTAAAAATATATGGATAAAATCTATTTGTTGGCTAATTATGCTTATAGAAGTCTTATAGTTTTGTTTTTAGATAAGTTTTCAAAACTTAATTGTTGTATTTTTACCACTTTGTAAAATCTTTTTCACCGACCGTACTAGTTGGCAGAGTTGCAAATTTTAGCTGCAAATTAGCAACTGCAACCTCAGGCAGTGCCAGAGATGCCGGCTTCATACCTACCAACTTGTACGGCCGTTGAGAACATTTTTCTGAGTGGTAGGTAGCATCATAAATGTTTTGATGCTATAAATTTTGAATCTGAAAGTTTCAAAACAAACTTCCTAACCTACCATGACAAAACAATAACAGGCATGTCAGCTGCTCCACTCTCTGGAAAAGTTTTAATAAAGTGGTAGCGAATTAAATGGTATAATAATGGTATAATGGTAAAATAAGCGTAGTTACGCCTACTCTTTAAAAGATAGTAACCAAATAATTAATGCTTTCAGATTGTATGTTTTGATTCAGATTGTATGTTTATATGATTCTCAAAATTTTTGATATTTAGTGGAGGAAAAATTAATTAAAATTAAAAATACTAAACTAAAAATAACTTAAATTTCGTTACCGCTAGAAAATACTATTTTGCAAAGCGGAGCCAGTTGGCATCTCTGCAATAATTTTTATTTTTATTTTATAACCGTCGTTGAACAGTCGACCCAATTTTATGGGTTTACGATTACTAATGTTCGACTCCGTAGCCTTGTAATTTTGAACCTAATCTAGAAGACGATAGAACTCCTGGATCGAGTATTGGGAGAAATTTTGCCTTCGTGGTGGACTTTTTGATGGAACTAACCCACATTTGCGTTACATGGAGAGGAAGACCACGAGAACCTCCCACGGTTAGCTTGACGGCAAGGGGACTCTAACCCATGATCCATCTACCACTGAGGATATTTCACGTCAGCACTGTGGTCGGTGCAAGCCGGATGCGGAATTCGTATCGATTGGGATTCGAACCCGATTCACCTCATTGGAAGGCGAACGCTCTATCCCCTGAGCCATCGTTGTTCTCCGCAATAATTAAAAATATTTAAGATCTATTTGTGGACTAGATTTCTAGATTATGCCCCAGCCTTAATGTATAGACTTACGACTTCTACCACTTCTGCCATCCTCTCACTACTCTCCTCTCACTGCCTTACTCTCAAATTCCAGTCATCCAAGGTCATCACTACATATGAAGGTGTCAGTTATCCGCTTCGCTGACAGGTACTCCGAATTCCACATCAGTCCAAGTCTAAAGACTAAATTTGCTCTTAAATATTCCAAATTTAATTTCTCTTTTATTACCAATTTGTAAAATCTTTTTCAACGACTGCACAAGTTGACACGGATGCAACTTGCTCCACTTTGTAAAAGAATATTTTCTAGTGGTAACGAAATTTAAGTAATTTTTAATTTAGTATTCTTCATTTTAAGTCATTTTTCCACCATTACAAATCAAAAATTAGCAGTCAAAAATTAATTAATCAAAAATATAACTTTAAAGCCGTTTTTGCGTGATGGCACTTTTAAGGAGTAAGCGTAATTATCCTTATTTTACATGTTTTACATTAAAACATACTGACCGGTCACGAGTTGACTCGTGTTTTCGTGGCCAAGCGTTGGTGACCGGTCACGAGTCATAGCAATCATATTAGCAGTAATCTCTTGGTGACTATTTTAAAAAGTGGGCGTAATTTTCCTTACTTTTCAAGTCTTACTATTTAATTCTCTACCAATTTATTATAACTTCATGAAACCCGATATATTTGCAAAACTTGTGGTGCACCATTACACGCACGTGATTATTGTACTTTTTATCATACGATAAAAAAATATTACGAGTTGAATAATAAATAAAAATTTTCAAAGTTTATTTATATTGCTTTACTTTCACATCCGTTCCACAGAAAAGTTGCCGGTCAGCAATGTGTTAAATTTTAGACCAATTTGTAAAAAGAAAAAAAAATAACAGAAAGTGGAGCAATTGGCATTTCTGCAGTGGATTCCTGTCGAGGACTTGATCTCTTTGTTGGTTAAAGAATACCCAAGTAGCTCCTAATATTAGATAATATCAGAAAATCAGTAAAATCTAACGTTTTCTTGTACAACCTCTAATATTAGAAAGATATAAGAGGTCGCCTTTTGTTCTACATTATATAATATTAGATTCTATGCAAACTAATATTATCTAGAGTTCGCCGAAATATTATTTTGCATTAGTTTTGATGCTATATAATATTAGATTTTGTATTTTCTGATATTATCCTGCTTTTATTTTTGGAGTAAGCAAAGAGGAAGATTTGGATGGCAGTAGAATAATTCGGCAAGATAAGTTTACTTAATTTTCTTTATTGCTGTGAGGCAGGAAAACATAGAACAAGAGTTTTATGTCATTCCATGCATTATTTACTTAGCAATACAGAAATACAAAATAAAATTATTTCAGCGAACTCTGCTACCATCCATTTTCCTCCCTCCTACTCCAAAGTGTATCTTATGTTCAGCTGATTTTTTTGAATATTTAAAATTTATGCAAGAAATAATACTATATCACAATTTTTGTTAATATTTTTTTTGTTTCTTTATACATTGGGTTTTCTGACAAATTTTATATCATTAATAATTTTCAAGTCTTTAATTTTAAAATGTACTCTTAATATTTTTTTTTTTTTTTAGGAAATGAGTTTATTTTATCAAAATCTCAATTGAATTTGGTAGTTTGTAAAAACATATTTAATAAAATTTGTAGCTCAAGTCATTTGTAATTTCATAAATTAGTTAAAGATACTATGTAGTTTTATTTACTTAAAATTTAGGTAACATTTAAATCTCGAAACCAAAAAAAGTAGTAAATATTGTATTTTATCAGAATTAAATTTGCACACACATTTAATTGCATACAAGAATGAGACGAAAAAACATAACATATTTTTTAACTATAAGCTGCTTTTTGTATTGATCCAAGCTTGACTACCGTCAGTTATTTTCTGAAAACCTTGCTATCACAAAATTTTTGTTTAAAATCAATCAATTCTATAGTTTGTCTTTCGCTGATAAGAGTTTATGCATTACAAACATAGTAAAAACAGACATGACATTATAGGTAAGCGTCTTGAATGGGACTTTTTAAGAAAAGAAGATGCAATCGCACATGTTTTCACAAAGAATATACAACACTTTGCAGATGAAAGTTTAAGCAATATTCTTTTCTAAATTGATTGGGAATTTTTATCATAATGTAAATGTTATTCAGCTGTAAGCCAAAAGAACTTTTTACGATTATAATCATTTTACAATTATATTGTCAGAGATGCCAACTTGCTCCGGACAGCAAATATATAATTTAAAGTGATAGTTTATCAATTGTGATTCTTGGTTTAATAAATTAAATTTAGTAAAATTTTATCCACCACTATTTCTAAATAATTCATAGGATTATATAATTCCCCATTTTACAGTACCTATGTCATGCTATACCTTTTAAAAAGCAAGCAATATTAGTCCAATATTTGCAAAATTTGTTTTGTAGTTATTTACCGTTTTTTTATTATTTTGGAGTGTCCGGAGCAGTTGGCATCTCTGTATTATTTTAAACATGATAAAAATAAAAAAGCATAAACTCTTTGTCTAAAATTTCAAATGAACAATCATGAGAAAATTTCCAAAATTAAAATGACAAACACAATGTTGATATTGAAAATCCTCATGAGTTTGAACTATACTTTAAAAGTCAGTGTTAAAGGAAAATTGCTTTCGATATCATACCAAAAAATTAAAAATAACCAAATTTTAAATAATTCAACTGTTTTCATGACACTTAAGCACGATCTACTAAAAAGATTTTCTAACGTTATATTTTATAAAATTTTATCAATGCAAATATTATGCTTGACAAATCATATTTTTTTAAAATGTTGCAGATTTATTATAAAATTGTAAAAGAAATTGCACTCTATAGTAATTAAGAAGAAAATCCATAATAAACATAATTATTTCACAGCATAATAATTTTATTTAAAAACAAAACACACTGTAAAATAAATTTCATCCAATTGTCAATGCAATACATTACCTTCATTGTTTAAAATTAACGTTGATAACTTTTTGGCAAAACAACAGTTAAAAATACATAATTGTTATTAAATAAAATAATTTTTTTTCATGACTTAAAAACTACTTGATACAGTTTGAAATTATATACAGTCTTGAAATTAATTTCCAAGCAGTCATTAAATTCTTTAATAAAAATTTTTATGAAAAATTTAGCAACAGTTAATAATGGTGTGTCGCATGTATTAATAATGCAATTTCCATTTGAACAGTAGCAAGCAGCTTTTCTAAAAATCAAATTGGCTCTGAGATTCTGCATTTGAAAACGAACAGTTTATTCATAGATTTTCCTGAAGATGAAGATCTAGAGCTGAAATTATGAAAGATAATAAATTAAACTTTTCAATGAAAACAACCAAATCTAAAACTATTAAGCATTGAATATCTATTTGAAACTTAAATTATTTAATTTTAAAATGTCAGCATAAACACCATTTTTAATAGATCATTTTATTGTTTATTTCTTAATCATTTATGAATTAATATGAATAATGATGCCTCAAAAACAGACACATCAGTCTATACTCAAACAATTCAAATAAAAATGTTTAATTCATTGTTTTACAATACTTTAAACATTACAGTTTAATACGGTAAAACTATTGTTTGTATTAAGCTTCAAACATAATTGGTTTTAACTGAGCCAAAAGTGACATATTATTAATTGTTTCAACAAGGCATATTTGTTAACAGACAATCATTTTTTATCTTTCCAATTGTTGCAGAAAAATTCTGTCACGAACGAATAACTAAGCAAACGTTGTTTTACAAGCATATTCAGTACTAATTACAGTACTTATTATTTATAGTTAGATCTTGGCTATCAGTGTATTTTAATGAATGTTTATTTTGTTTGTCAACAGCTGCTCATAGTCAATAATGACCACAATTCATTATATTTACTTACTTTATTAGATATATATTCATTAAATTAATTCTTAAAAGTTTTGATTAACACGTTGAGCGAAAAGGCTAATTTTACATGACTTGCTCTTCTGGCTACAAACTAAATTTGCAAATATTAGACGGATTTTGCTATTTTTTAGATGGTTTATCATGACATACTATATGACAAAAGTGGTGAATTATATAAGCCTACGAATTGTTTAGAAATAGTAGTGGATAAAAATCTACTAAATTGAATTTATTAAACCAAGAATCACAATAATTGAGTAAATTTTGAATACATTTTCTGCAATTCCATAAAAGAGAGTAAATTTTATAGTTCTATATCATGTTATACGCTGTCAGCCAGCTGTTTTTTGCGGCCCATGTGTAAGGTCAGTGTCAGCAAGCGGTGGCAGACTCAGCCTAAATGTAATTTCAGTGTCAGCCACCGGTGGTTGACGCGGTCTAAATGTAATTTCAGTGTCAGCCGCAGGTGGTTAACGCGGCCTAAATGTAATTTCAGTGTCAATCACCAGTGGCTGACGCGGCCTAAATGGAAAGTCCAGTGTCAGCCACCGATGGCTGACGCGGGACTCAACATGTTAAGCTGTCAAGATTATTAAGTACACTGATTGTTTCCACAACATCATCCTCTTTAACACATCGTGCTTTATATTAATTTTCTAGCTGAACCAATGGAAAAACACTACCTACGATAATAATTTACTGTTTCATGCAACTATCATTGAAATTTGTCAAGTTTACTAAAAATTACTAAATTATAAATACCTTAAGTCACTTGAGTAGCACGTTAAACAAATTCCTCTATGTCAAACAATATGGCGATGTAAACAATCATGACGAAGTTACGACTCGACAAAGTTTCGAGTTGTATAGTTCGTGAACTGCCACTAATATTATCTAGCGTTTTCTGGCATAAAATTGCATTGGCTAAAAATGATATTTTAACCCCTTGGGGACGGGCAATTCAGAAAAGCATTCGTACAAAATCAGAATCAAGTTGTAATTAAATAAAAAACGGTAACTTAAATGTAGTCGTTGCTAATTTGACAGACATACTTTGCTTTTACTTTAATTATTGTTAGTTTAATCATTTATATAATCCATGTTAATTCAAAGTATAACTAAATAGTTTTATTTTGAACAAAATAATGGTGAATTAAATAAATCAAACAATTATAACTCCGCCCACAAATAAACTGCTAAAGAAATACTTTGATTACCAGTTTTATATTTTTACCCTGATTGATACAGTTTTATGCTGTCACGTATTTGTGACAGTCGGCGCGAAAGGGTTAAGAAATATTTAATTTATTGTTTTCTTTCATAAATAAATGTTTATTTATTAATAATGTGGTATAGCCATTCACAAAAAAGTGGTGCTGGACCAAATATAATGAAACAGATGATAATTTTCGATGTTAGATTGAACACTATTTAATGTTATATAATATCAGCTCTAATATTAGAAGATAGGATTCAGAAGTCAAGTGTTTTCTACCAGGGCAGTATTATATTGCGTCTTTCTAATGTTAGATAATATCATTTTGCTACCAGGGTAGGGATTGCATAGTCCTAGTAGTGCTATGAAACTGAGCACCTGGGCAACGAAGCTGCCCCAATCTCATTCATCATTAAATTACATGCAGTAAGGTAAAATGCATTGATTTTGAATCATTGTTATAGCCATAAAAAATCAAGCCGTTTGCTTGTGAAATAAATAAAACAATGAAAAATTCAATATGACAAATTGACGTTTTGCATAACATTAGAAACATTGATTGTGGACTTAAATTAAAAATAAAGATAAAACATGATTTCATATGTACAATAATTGATTTCTGAAAATAAAAGAGTTACTTGATGAATCTAGATAAAGCATGCCTTGATGCATGATAAAATAACATATTTGGAGTAAATGCAGTAAATATATTTTATCAGAGAAATATTGTTGAAGAATATTGAGAAATATTGTATAGAAATGTTGTATATTATGAGAAAAAGTGGGAGGAGCCGATAGGCCTCTCCCATTCTCTTCTTAAACTGTACTATTTTAAAAGTTTCTATATTGTTTTTCTGTATTGTGACATCTGTATCAAAGTCCACGGGCAGGCCCCGGACCAAAACCTTAATAAATCTGGCTTGCGGTGTTATTTCAGGTTCGCAGATCCCGTGCTTTGTCGGTATCCTCCTTAGGTTTTGTTGTCGGCAAGATAGTAGCTTCATCTGTTGAGTTATGTTGGCTAGAAGAAGGACAGCTGTTTGAAGACATGAGTGTAGATGAAGCGGGGTTGCGAAATATTGGTAAACGTTTAGAGGAAATAGTTTTGCATTTCTAGTGCTTTGTACCATTCTGGGATTAAGCATCACCTCCTACTTCAGAAAGACTCCGCAGACTATTTAAAAAGTTAACCAGTTGGGGGCATGAACCCAAATTCTAATTTAAAAGTAATTGAGAGAAATTTATCATATATATTTGATGATTGAATCTGTAATGGTTGACAAGTAAATAAGAGAAACCAATCATATTCATATATTGAGCAAATTCTTAGACTTATATTTGCTTACAGTTCTTATTCATTTTAAGAATTTAGTCCAAATCAGGATATTTTAGAAATTCACACCAGTGGCTACAAAATGTCTCCACTTCTCTGGAACGTAAAGCGTAATAGCAAGAAGGTGATTGAACATTTCAGGTTATGATGTGATAAGTTAATATCATGTTTCCTGTCTTAAGAGTTATTTTTAAAGAAGCAGACAAGTGAATATATACAATGCATAAACCAACACGTTTTCTCTTAACATGTGCATTCAAGCAGAAAAGTAAACTAAAAATATCAGTTTGGAAGAAGAAAAAAACTGCAGCTTTCGTAATAAAACTAATAATCAGATTTGAAATCTACACTTCAAAGTAAAATCAAGTATTTGCATAAGTACAACAAAAAATTTGTTCCCAGTCTCATTTTTGAGGGACAAGTGAACCAATCAAACACTAAGAAACTTTGAAGTACTGACAAAATAAAACTCGGGAAGTTTCCCTGAATTTTCAGAAATTCGTTATCTAGGTTATCATGGGCAACGGAAAGTGCAAAAAGTAGTGACTATTAAAAGTCAAAGCATTACTAAAAGAGATTAAACTAGAACCTCTAATAGTGATCAAAAGAATAATGAAATTAATTAAATAGTATTAAATAGCACCGAGATTTTATGATTTCTACCATTCTACCATTCAAATAAATACAAAGAAAAGCAAAATAGAAACCGTGAAAGTGCTTCATCCAGCCGACATCACTTTTCCAATAAATCTCCAGAATCATCCGAAAATCAACCTGCATCGTCTTCTTCATCCAGTATCACAACAAAGCATTTCTCACTGTAAAAAATCATCAAAGTCTTCAATCCATCATCTTGATTCCTCATCAACTTCCTCAATTCTTCATCCAGATTATTCTTCATCATGTGTCCAGATTCCTCATCAACTTCCTTCATCTAGATTATCCAGAATCCTGAAAACCAACAGTAGCAAGTGCTGCCACCTAGTAACTCCAGTGCGGTATATTATCTAAATAAACTCAGAACTTTCAAATAGAACTCTAATAAAAATTATATTACAAAAAACTACAATAGAATTTTCAAATATGTAAATAAGCAATCTGTAAACTCTAAATCATCAACTGTAAATTTATATATTTTATTTTTTGTTTTTTGTTTTTGCCACCACAATGTAGCAAAATTTCAAAATGTTTTTAAACACAATGTATATATGTCACGATGTATGGGATAGAGGCCGCTGCGCGGCCCAGGTGCCCAGTTCTTTTTAAATAAAGCGAAGCGAAGCGAAAGTGCTTCTTTGTTTTCAGAATATTTGAAAGGGGTCGAAAAATGACTTCTTTTGCCCCTCTGTGATCTCGAAAAGGACCTCCCCGTTTCAAAGTGGGCGTCAATTAGTTTCTATTGGGTAGTAATAGGTTTCTAATAAAAAATTTTAAAAAATAAACTTTTAAACACAGCATTTGTAATATGCTAGAGCAGGCACAACTACAAATGCTAATCCTAAGCCTGGAAAAAGTGTGAAGGTAAGTTAGTGAAAAACATGCAGATAGCCTTTTTCTAAT
The DNA here is from genome assembly GCF_043381705.1 of Parasteatoda tepidariorum. NCBI lineage: Eukaryota > Metazoa > Arthropoda > Arachnida > Araneae > Theridiidae > Parasteatoda > Parasteatoda tepidariorum. Next base: position 27,664,363 of record NC_092215.1, on the reverse strand, counting down.
ATTATCTAATTGTCTGGATTTTCCGTAATCCGAATCTGCTTTGGTTCTGATTGGTTTGGATAAGAGGCGCTTTACTATATATATGTGGGCAGGGTAGATATCGACAATGTCAACCTTGTCAATCTATGAAATGTCAATCTATGATGGGCTACCTTTACATAGATGATGAAGGTTGACATTGTCGATGTCGATATCTACTCTCCCCACATCTTTCTCAACATTTGCATATATATATATATANCAATGCGCTAAAAAAAGGTGTATATTTTGATTTAGCGATCGGTATTTTAGAAACTAGAACTCAATCTTAATGATTCGTAATACTAACGTTAAGTATGTAAATTAATTTTCGCAGATGTTATGAAATCATGAATGAAAAGTATTTTCCCTGAATATATATATATATAAATTAAATGGAAAGTCTGTACAGGTAACTGCTAATTTAGGTAACAATGCAGCAACTGTTCTATTTCAAATCATAATCTTAAATTGTATAAAACATCTGGGCATCTGAGGCCGCTCGTGGCCCTTTTCCCATTCATCTTTAGCTTGATCTTTGTGGTGCTTCGATGAGGTTGTGGAATACGAAATGAAGTTAAGGAGTATTCATGTGGATCATTCAGATTCTGACTGTGTAGTAAAATGCAGTAGTGTTTGATTTCAAATCAAGATCTATGTTACAAGAGACATAATTTTATGTATTAAATAGATTTCGGTTAATAGGAATATTCGGTTTTCACAATTTTAAGTGCTATTAATGAAAGATTCGAGTTACCAGCATTTAACAGTTTGAAAGAGACAAATTGCTCTAAAAATGAAACATTAGCATGTAAACGGCTAAAAACTGTTACCAGCATTTAACAGTTTGAAAAAGTCAAATTGCTCTAAAAATGAAACATTAGCATGTAAACGGTTAAAAACTGTTAAAATTATCTAAATATTTTCTCTGTCCACACATAAATATAAATTTTAAAATCATTAATGAATTTTAGTGGGCATGGGCTGCTTTTTATTTCTTAGATTAATCCACGCAACAAAATTACTTTCGCCATTTGTTTTCACATTTTGAGCACTTTTATAGGTGAAAAATATGTACTTATAAACTACATCATGTCCATATAGGGATATAGCAGTGGTGCAAAAAGTGCTATTATGAAAAGAATGATAGTACATTAATGCTTAAACTAGATGCATGTTCTATTATATAAAAACCATTGAGTTTTATAATTCATTACTGTATAATAACAGATCTAAATTAAAAGCTTTATACTGGTATTATATCACAAGGATCAAGCAAAGTTTTTTTTCTCTAAATTAAAAAAAAATTTCGAAGTTCTTCTTCAATTTAATCTTTCTAAAACTGATGACCGATGATAGTGCACACTAACGAGTTAACCCTTTGACGCAAAATTTTTATTAACGCGTTGAATGCCACGCTAATTTTACATGGCTTGCCTGTCTGGCCAAGCGGTAAATAACTGCAAACTAAATTTGCAAATATTAGTTTGATTTTGCTTGTTATTTAAAAAGTTTAGCATGACATATATGAAAAAAGTGGTGAATTATATAAGCCTACGAATTGTTTAGAAATAGTGGTGGATAAATATCTACTAAATTGAATTTATTAAATGAAGAATCACAATTAATAAACTATCACTTGAAAATATTTATTCGCTGTCCGGAGCAAGTTGGCATCTCTGCGTATATAAATAAAGCTATTTTTGTGTGTTCTATATTGCATACCCTCCAACTGCTACGGAATTTCCGTAGTTTCAGAAATCTTCTTTTCAGACGGTAGCAAAATTAATGTCTTAATATTTAAAAAAAATTAATTTTAGCGTAACTTGTCCACTATTACTTATAAAAGTGCAGGCTATATGGCTAGATTCTTAAGTTCTAATAAAAGTTTTATGAGAGATCCAGTTGCTTTAAAAATTTCTACTTTGGTTCGCTACCACTAGAAAGAATTATTTTCAAAATCCTCATAAGTTGGAGGGTATGTATATTGCATTAATTTCTTCAAAACATTTTAGTAACGATAATAATATAAAAAAATTTAAAATTTACTCGAATTATGTGCTTCGAATAATCTTGGCTTCGCCGGTCACCGCTGATCCCCGTGACTCTACGAATAAACTCAGAGCATGTCGCCGGTGACCCCCATGGCATTCAACATGTTAAACATATTTATTCCATTATTCTGGATTAATTTTGGTGAAATATATTATATTTAGAATAAATTTATACTTTTTGGTTTTGAAATACAGCATGTGACGCCGGTGTTTCTTTTTGGGTAAAAGGTAAAATTTCCCAACTATGGGTCACTTCCAAACAAGAAATTTTAAAATTCATACTTATTCGCCGTTATTTAGGTATAAGAGAAACAAAAATTCATTATTGAAGTTTCTTTAATTTGAAAAATAAATTATTGATAAAATGTTGATTATAAATTAGAAAAAGAATGCTAACTACTTTCTTTTGAGTTTTATATTTTAGTACAAATATAATTCCGATAATCTAACATATGTTTTTAGTAATTATTAGATTAATATAATATAATAGTCTATCATTTAAGTTTCTTTAATTTGCAAATTCAATTAGTGATAAAATGCTGAATATAAATAAATAAAAAGCAATTCAAACTACTTTTTTTTTAGTTTTATATTTTAGTAAAAATATAGTTCCGATAATCTAACATATATTTTTAGCAACTATTAGATTAATGTAATATATAATAGTCTATCATTTAAATTTCTTTAATTTTCAAATTCAATTATTGATAAAATGCTGAATATAAATATAAATAAAAAAACAATTCAAACTACTTTTTTTTAGTTTTATATTTTAGTACAAATATAATTCTGATAATCTAGCATATATTTTTAGCAACTATTAGACTGTTTTTTGTATTTAAAAAAAAAACAAAATATATTTGTACTTGTAATTAGAGCATCAGAAAAACTATACATAAAAGTTACACCACTGTCCCATCTGCGTCAAGGGCTTAAAATAATTGCGCTTCCATTTTTAAATCTTACTGAGAAAATGACCTGTTATTTTAAAAGACTATAAGCATTAATGTTATGACTGTTATATTAATATATCTGATGACTTATGCTGATTCTCTGTGATATTTTATTTTCAAAATATTATATTTTCTATTTCAAAACTACAAACATATAAAAGCACGTTAGTAGAAATTAAATAATTTATATTTGATGTGTGTGTGTGTGTGTGTTTGTATTGTTTTATTTATTGCACTTGTCAAAAGTAACTTCATTAATTTTATTTTTTAATAAACCACATGAATAAAGCCGATGAATTTTCGTATTAAAAAACAGCTCTTTTCTACGAATCTTTCTGCGCTTATATATTTTTAAAATTAGCACCTTAATTGTTTTAAAAAAAGAAATTTTTCTTAGCTTTGAATTGTCACCTAACGTGTTTCTTAAATAAATTATTACCCCTGTTTCAACGACGCTTCGTATAAAAAAGAGAAAAGAATAAATGATTATAAAATAGGCAGCGAGGATAACTAATAAGCGAAATAATCCTTAAGTCGTTTGCAGTTGCCACTCTTTTGTCATTTACAGCAAAACAAAGGCTTCTTTAAGTGGCTCATTGCCAGCCGAAGAACGTTCCTTGTTCTCCGCGTAAATTGTTTGGTTTGTAAGGATGCTATAGCTGTCATGACTCTTTAAAATATGGTGCTCTTGCTGGGGCCGATAATATTCCGCGAAAGCGAAATAAACAAGAGCGGCACCATTTTTTAAAAAAAATTTCAAGCTATACTCAAATACGAATGTCGTAAAGTTCTTTTCCAAATTTAGAGCCGGTGTTTGGAATGCTCATTAATTCTTAACTTTTTCTTACCTATTCCTTACTCATCATTCTATCGATTTGCTTCTATAAATCGTGTCTATTTGTTGACAGTAGTGGGCGTGGTTACAACTGGACCCTACAATTAAGAGGCCCACCCCCTTACCGCAAATCGCTTCTAATTACCTGCAAGCCTCCAGCGATGTTATGTCTGTTCTATGTAACTATAAGCTCATTAAAACAAGAGGTCGAACTCGAAGAAATGAAACGTCTTCACCTTGTCAAATTAGCGTCGCTAACTTTCAACACTCTGATTTCATCGTTGTTATATGGAACTAAAAAATTGATAAGGATTTTTGGGTTATGCACACTCTAAGAATATGGCTTTGTTTTTTTTTGTTTTCCTTTATTTGCCATAAATATGAGATGCCGATAAACTTTTATCGATAAATTTCTTTAAAAAAAAATATCGGATTCATTGTATCTTTTGTTTATTTAACTCTGTTAACGCCTTATTTCAGAGTTTGTCGAAGACTTACAGTCGACTAAAGGCCGTTGTATTTTCAGATAACAATGTGACAACTGTTTGATAAGAATGAAATATTTTTAACAACAAAAGAAGAAAAACTTAATTTCGTTGTGTCTGCGGCCTAAATGAGCTGTTAAAAGACAATTAATTCGGGATATTTTATATTTTCTGTTACTCTTTGTTTTCAAAAGATACTAAGTAGCAACTTACCTATTCCTTAGCATTTCTGTTACACATATGCTTCGATACACACGTACTTTTCTTCTGGAACTTCTAGACCGTTAATTAATCCGTATTGGACTACATATAATCCATTCTAGACTACATGCTATACATGTAGCGAAAACGCAACTTTTAAGTATCGCTATAAAGTAGTGGTAACATTTATAATTAGACATATTTGATGTTTTTTTGCGTTGGTAACCACTAGAATTTTAAAATCCCACGTTCAAATAATTTGATATCAAAATAATGGAGTTTATTTGATTATTATATCATAGTTAAAACAGGAGTATTGCTTCTCATAAATTAATTTCAGAATAAAATTAGCTAGGATTTTATTATTTTTTTTTTAAGTTCATGGGAGCGTTGGTCTTTAATGGCTAATGGCTAACGCTCCATTAAATACGTCTATTACGTAAGCATATTAAATATTGGCTATTTGTACCAGTCAACCATATATTGTCTAAGAAAACTGATTTTTCAAAGCTAAAATGGTAAATAACAGAAAGAAATATGTACTTAATTTAAACGTGAATGCATTGTTATTTTTTTTTCAAAATCGCACTTCTTGCATCATTGCAATATAATTTTAAAGATATTTTTTTTTTTGCTTTTCCGGAGGAAATTATGTAATTATATATTCTTACCTAATGCTGATTCATTACAAACTAAAGTAATTTTTTCTTTGTTTTGTATTTTATATATCTGTCTCTCTACGTTTTGCACATTTGTGATTTTCTTTTTACGAAAAAAAGTGCAAGTTCCTTATTAAAGGGAAATTGTAAAGATGGTTTTGACCGTCTTAAGGCAGTAAGACCATAAAGTCTATTAAATAACCACAGACTTAATAGATAAGTATTTAAAGTGCTTATTGGGTGATAATACACTTAATAGATTACTATGTAAGGTGTCATTTAAATGGCAAATAGTGGACTATGATAAAAAAGATTATTTATCCATTGAACAAATGTGGAAGTCTTCCACACATTTCAACATTAGTTAGATCAATTTGAAAATATTTATTCGCTGNTTTAATTTCTACATATTAGTGTTTAAAAATCAGGAAATAAGTTAGAGGGTATTGGGACACGCACATTTTGAAATTCAGGGTGACCATTGTATAAGTAGCAATTGAATCACTGTGTTTTTTCACGCTTTCAGGTTAAGAATCTTTTAAGTGATAAATCGAATATACAATATTAAAGCAGGGTTCGTACGCACCTGGGAAAAGTTAATGACTGGTATCAATTTTGTTATAAATAAGATTAAAATTTCTCAATATTAGCTTCCACTTACGAAATAAATTTTATATTTTATTTACTTTTTTAAAATGGTCTTACTTGAAGAAAAGAAAATATTCTGGTAGCTACAAACATAAAAAAAAATTTCTTCAAATTATGTTAATATTGCTACCACTTTTTAATTTTTTCCAGGGGCGTATGAGCTCTGTCATCACCTCTTACATCAAAAAGCCTTCACACGGTCTCTTATAAGTAGTCCGCGCAGACTGTTTAAAAAGTGAACCACTTGTGCGCATGAACCCAAAACCTTTTATAAAAGTAATTGAGAGAAATTTATCATATATATTTGAGAATTGAATCTGTAGTGGTTGACGAGTAAATAAGGCAAACAAATAATATTCATAAATAAAACAAATTTTAAGTCACATATTACTCGTTCGGAAAGTGGATATCCTTCACAGTGGTCTGATCGGACTACCTATGAAAAACCGTGTGGAAGCTTTCAGTTATAGGAGGCGTTGGCTCTGTACAGAAACAAATTATTTTATCTTTACGAACTCATATTATTTTTTATTATTGCGAGGACTTATATATGTTTATTGAAATTACTTATATATAGTGGTAGTGAAAATCACTGTAAATCAAATTTGTAAATCATTCATCAACTTTGTAAACAATCATTTAATATAATAGCAAAATTGGCACATTCACATTTTATTTTCATTACAAACCTATCAACTTTCACTTTTTTCAAACAAACGAAATTTTCCTAGTGATAGGGAAATGCCATTTAAACTAAGATTATAAGCTGCTGCTTCATTAAAATTTAAACAACACTTTAATTAAATTTCGTGGAGCCAACAGGCTTACTACATATATGTTTCAACTATTTTAATGTAACAGTAATCAAAATCATTTTAAATCAAATTTATTTAAATGACGATAAAGTGTGAATGTATATATTTTGCTACCATCTTAAACATAAAAATAAATCTACCGGAAAATATGAAAGAGTTGGCAGGTATGCTATTACATACCTGCCAACTCTTCCGCATTTGGCGTAAAATTTTATTTCTATATATAAAGTGTAGTAAAATATATGCTTTCTATATATTCCTTGCATTTAAAAACTTAATTTATAATATTTTTAATCCACTCCTATTTTTAAATAAATTAAGCATATATATTAATATATAATACTATTGTAGTAATCCGCGTAAGTTTGTTCAGATTACAGCAAATGTTACTGCCTAAAATTGCATTTTAAATTTAAATTTACTACCCCTGGGGAAAATCATCCTTGAAAGGATTAAAAGTTGGCAGGTATGCTATTAGTATAAATGTGATCTAAAATAATTTTGACTACCATTACATTTCAGATATTTAACACGTTCACGCCGGATGTTGCGCCTGAAAGCGGGACGGAAAAGAGAAAATACTGGTAGAGGAACTATTTCAATATTAGATAATATTCGGGAGGAGTTAATCTATTCTCTACAATAACAATTCACTGAAAGGAAATTTATCACGGTGAAGAAGCAATTTAATATAAAAATTGCATTCGTTAAAAACAATTGGTAGTTATGGATTTTTATTATTCCGGTAAAAAAACTAAAAAATGAAATTTATTATTAACAGTTTTTACTCCTGTGCGCCGCAGATGAGACAATCTAGTGTGACCCACCGGTGGGTCACCCCGGCGTGAACGTGTGAAACGCATATATGGTAGACTTGCAAGACTTCTGAAAGTCTCAGTTTAATTTTGTATTATTTTTTTTCACATATAATTTTATCTCTGATTTTGTTTTTCTCATTTAAAGCTACGTTTACGTAAGCAATTCTATGGTTACCGGGGGCCTTGAAAATAGTAAAACAAATGTCGATATTTGAAATTCTGTGTTACAACCGCTAAAAATTGTTTTCCAAAGAAAGTATACATGCATGAAAATTTTAGTTTGCTTAACCACTAAACTATAAAGTGGTATATTAAAAAAAGAAATATATTCTAGCATTAACCTAAATTTACTACAACTACTAAAATTTTTCATCGACCGCGGGAACCCTGAATTCTTATCCTCTTTTTTTTTCTCATTGTTTTTTTAACCCAACTTAGATGAAGGGACAGATAGCCCTTTGGGCTAGGTACTCCGCAAAAAATGTTTAAATAGGTAGTCTCTGAAAGTAGTCTTTAAGGTATGGCGTAATTTTTTAAAAAAAAATGAAAAAAAATTTCCCTACCACTAGGAAAAACTTTTTTGAAAAGCATCGAAATTGGTAGGTATGTAAACACTATTCAGAGTTCCCACGATCCCGAAAAAATAAATGTGTGGTAGCTAAGAGTTTTCAAGACTTCTGAAAAATGCTTAATATTTGTCTTTCATTTGTGAATTACGAAATTATTCCCGAGTTTTTTTTCACTCATATATTTCCTTTTAATTAAATATTTATTGATAGCTGAAAACATCTAGATATATCACACTTTAAGAAATTTCCCATACAATGGGAGCCCTGTTATCGGTAGAGTTTAGCCAGTCTGGTAAGACTAATTCAACAAATGCTACAAAGCACTAGAAAAGAAAAACTAATAATTACTTTTAAACGTTTAGCAACCACTATATTTAAATCATCAAAGAGCTAAAGTATGTCGCTTCACTTAGAATGGATGGCTTAAGGTCGCACTTGCTAACATCTAGTCTGATTATATATACCCAACAAAATTTGCCGCTCTGGAAAGGGTTAAAACATACATTTTGTTTATACCTTGAATATAAAACGAAAAATTCCTGACACATTCGGAAGATTCCATATCTATGTAATGGTAACTGAGTCACCTTTTAATTGAAAGGAGTTAAAATATTGACTTAGTTGACACTTTGATTATTTATTTAGAAACATTCTTCCTCAAAATGGGAATAGTAGCCATATCATACCATTACCTCCTTCAACAGAGAGCCTCCACACGCTTTTTTATAAGTAGTCTTCGCCGACTATTTAAAAAATGAACCGGTTGTGCGCATGAATCCAAATTCTTTTTTAAAAGTAAATGAGAGAAATTTATCATATATATTTGAGAATTGAATCTGTAGTGGTAGACAAGTAAATAAGATAAATCAATCATATTCAAAAATTGAAAAAAAAATTGACATGCTACCACTATCGTATTTTTACCAGATTTTCTATGAAATACTTCTTTTGTAAACTTGTTTACATTCATAGTGATCTGATCGGACTACATACAAAAAAACCGTGTGGAGACTCTCAGTTAAAAGAGACGCTGATCATACACGCCATTCTTATTTGCAACGAATTCTAAACACGAATGTGAATGCAACTTTTCCACTTTGTTTCCACCACGAAGACACTTTGGTTTGCACCACTATTTTTGGAAGACCACTAAGAAGGTAAACAAGTTTACAAAAGAAGCATTTAATGTAAAATCTATTAAAAATACGATAGTGGTAGCAAATATATGTCTGAAAATTTGTTTAATTTTTAAATAAGATTGGTTTATCTTATTTACTTGTCTACCACTACAGATTCTATTCTCAAATATATATGGTAAATTTCTCTCAATTACTTTTAAAAAAGAATTTGAATTCATACACACAACTGATTCACTTTTTAAATAATCTCCGCAGACTACCTGTAATAAAACAGTGTGAAGGCTTTCTGATGTAGGAGGTAATGTTCGTACGCACCTGGAAAAAATTAATGACCGGTATCAATTTTGTTATGAAGAAGCTGAAAATTTCTTAAAATTAGTTACCACTATCGAAATAAAATTTTTAGTAATATCCTTCTTTTGAATCTATGTATATCAACTTAGAGAAAATAAAATATTCTGTTAGTTTCTAACATAATAATACAAGGAATTTTACATTAATTTTATTACCACTTTTAAATTTTTCCGTGTGTGTATGAACCCTGTTTTATGCTACCCAAAATGCCGTTCCAGGGCTTTGTTTCGAGTATTTTTTTAAAAATATTAATCGAAGATGAAGTAAAAAGAGCATACACATTAGAGATCGTAAATAAATATTTAAGCGAGGGGGGGGGAACAAAACACAAATCCTATCAGAATCTAACGAATCATTACTCAGAATGGTGGTTCTGAAATCAAAAATAATTTTGTTTCATTATGAATCTTGACAGAGATGCCAACTTACTCCGGACAGCAAATATATATTTTAAAGTGGTAGTTCATCAATTGTGATTCTTGGTTTAATAAATTCAATTTAGTTGACTTTTATCCACCACTATTTCGATATAATTCGTAGGCTTAAATAATCCACCACTTAATAGTACTTATGTCATGCTATACCTTTTAAAAAGCAAGCAAAAATAGACAAATCTTTGCAAAATTTATTTTGTAGTTATTTACCGTTTTTTTAATTATTTTGTCGTGTCCGGAGCAGTTGGCATCTCTGTCTTGATTGTGTTTCTAATTAACACTATACCTTATTTTCTCCGACAATAAAAAAGATTTTACTGCTTTCAGTCCCGCCTCCTCAATAATGATTCATAGGTTTACGATCACGCTACTTGTATTCCTATGAGCTGCTTGTATACCTTGTCTTGTTTTACCTATGCAGGGATGCCACAGGCGGCTAAAAATGTAAAAAGTGGTAACAACTTAATTCCTTTTTGTTTATTTATTATCCTTTAACCCCTTGGGGACGGGTGATTCAGAAAAGCATTCGTGCAAAATCAGAATCAAGTTGTAATTAAATAAAAAACGGTAACTTAAATGTAGTCGTTGCTGATTTGACAGACTTACTTTGCTTTTACTTTAATTATTGTTAGTTTAAACATATATATAATCAATGTTAATTCAAAGTATAACTAAATAGTTTTATTTTGAACAAAGTATTGGTGAATTAAATAACTCAAACAATTATAACTCCGCCCACAAATAAACTGCTAAAGAAATACTTTGATTACCAGTTTTATATTTTTACCCTGATTGATACGGTCTTATGCTGTCACGTATTTGTGACAGTCGGCGCGAAAGGGTTAATTTATTCAATTGTGACTAGCACTATGACTTACATTTCAAGTTATTCATATTCAAAGCAAAGCAATTCTTTTCGTACAGTGGTTATTCAACCAGGACGCCTGGGTCACCACTGCATACCTGCCAACTCTTCCGGAATTTCCGGAAGATTTTATTTTCACATTTAAAGTGGTAGCAATACTCAGGTTATTCCAATTAGCTTTTCGAGTTATAATCATAATTATAAATGAGTTTGACCACCACTACATATAAATAATTACAATAAATATATAAAGGCATAATAATCTTTGGGCAAGCGAATTTCAACGGAATCAAAATATAAATATATTTTTGAGTCAGATTGTTTTTTCGTTTATTGTTTTACAACCACTCTGAAAATCCATTCTCGGAAAGAGTGAAAGTTGGCAGGTATGCCACTGTAACAGAGCTCACGACATAATTTTCTCTCATTGATTAATTTCCTATTGTTTATATCTATTTTATTTTTATCTTATTTTTATTCAATTTGGGTTGATTATCGTGCATTGTAAAGACATTATATAGATATATTATATTTAACCCAGACCTTCCTTAATAATATCGATCATCATAATCTTCATGATTATTTTATTTTATATTGTTTATGATTATATTGTCATTTAATTATACTCCATGCCACTCAACTTTTTTTGATTGTCCATGTCATACGAACCCCCTCTCGATTTTTTGGTGCTGAGCACACCCTCTTCCTCCCATCTCCATTCCTCCTCACTACTCCTCATCATTGATTTATTACTACAGATGAATCGGTTATGCCGCTTCGCGGTACCGCACCGAGATTTATGTGATTTCTACCATTCTTTTCGTACACTTTTAATCGTAAGCTGTTACAAAAAATTTTAGAAGAAGTTTCTAATTAATTTCTTGAATTAATTAGTCATTACTTCTTATATTTCTAGTCCCCCGTGGCAATCAAACGCCTCCTATAATTGAAAGCCTCCACATAGTTTGATATACGAGGTAGTCTGATCAGACCACTATGAAAGTAAACCAGTTTTCGGGAAAGCCGTTTAACCCACTGGCAGTTAAGGAAATGGGCAAAATTGGGAAAATGTTTCTCCCCTACACACAGTTCCCCTATCAGTTAACATGGGAAAACCGGTTTTGCTATGCAGAGAAGACTGCAGGTTAAAATGCGACTTTTTACGTGCAGAACCGTCAGTGGGTTAATAGAAAATCAATTAAAGATTAGAAAGTGGTAGCAAATATATGTCTAAATTTGTTTCATTTATTAATATGATTGGTTTGTCTTATTTACTTGTCAACCATTACAGATTCAATAGTTAATTACATGTGATAAATTTCTCTCAAGTACTTTTAAAATAAAATTTGGGTTCATGCGGACAACTGGTTCGTAGACAACTAATAAAATCCCGTGTGGAGGCTTTCTGATGTAGGAGGTAGTGGGCTTCCCAGCCTATGCAAAATTTGCATGCTAAGTGAGTGTAGGATTATTACTCTAAAGTACATTACATGCAAATAAAAACTGTTAAAAATTATAATGTTACTATATTAATGTTTAAACATATAATGTTACATAAAATACCTTTTTCAGTACCACTATAATTAAAAGCGCGTTCTTAAATAAAGCTATCCTTTTGAAGGATCTCTTTTTATTTTTTATCGGACGCTATTCTTAGTACCACCAACAAGCACTAAAGACACGACACGAGCAATCTTCTGTCAATAATCTACTTCTCCAACAACAAACACAGCACCACCAACTTTCAACGCTTTTCGAGAAAAAAATTTTCTACAGTCTGTCTATAGAAAGAACTCCCCTCACCATTCGTCTGGAACAGTGGTGGTGACTATGCTTACGAGGTTTAACTATTTCAAGTAAGGGTGTTTGGTCAATATTTAAGACAGGTTTTGGCTCGAGTCAGAAGGAGAAAGGAAATCCTCCTTGAAATGTGCTGTTTCTTGTTTCCATAACTGCAGACGAACTCAAAATTTTTGGTGAGAGTTCTTTCTACAGACTAACTATGGAGGTAAAATGGTTATATTTTTAAAGCACGATTCTTTGTTTTGTAAATTTGATTTTGAGTTATTTTCTGTACCATTACATGCAAGTGATTTAAAAATTCTTTGGAAACGCCACTTTGTTCCAGTTTGCTAAGGCTTTTAAAATGTTGGCAAAATTACCGAAAATTCTGCAGTTTTTGTTCTTAGTTGTCTACTAGTCTATAAAATATTTTGCAGAAAGCATAGTATTCGGCAGACTTGCATACGTTAAAGATTTTGTAACTTTAGTGCGATAAGCAACCCAGAAAGGAGTGATATTGCCAGGGCATCACTATGACAGACTCACAAACAAAGTAGTTGCCTGACTATCTGTCGCTTATATAAACTTTTCGTTGTCGATGACAAATTGATCTCAATTATTAATCTCAATGGTAAATAGTTGTACATATTTTTATTTACTATTATTTACTATTTTATTCCACCTGCGTATATGTTAATATTATTCTGACCCCTGTAAATATTATTATATCATATTCTAATCTAATTTAATCTCATGTTTAATTTCCTATTGATTTCATCATATTTTCCACCGATTGGTTTCCCACTCATGACTTTACTATTTGGTGACGGCACCCTCTCTCCCAATTCTTTTCCCACTCATTCATCTTTATGGATGGTGCTTTTAATATGAATGTAAACAACAATAATCTCCATCTCTTGACCTGCCCTATATCCGATTAGAAAGTATACAGCTACTTACTGCAGCTTATTCTGAGAGGCGATATTTTCAAACAGATAATTTTGTTTTTAATAAAAGAAATAAATAATATAATTTCTGAGTTCAAATTTGCGGTTTTTCATAAGATATTAATGATATTAAGTAATTCTGGTGATTTTGCGTTGAAAATTTGTTTTAGTTAATTATAGAAAAGATGGCTTGGTTAAAAAAAGATGGCTTGGTTTCTAGATTTAGAAAGAACTCGCTATATTGGCAGTCCTGATTTGGCCTCTTTTTACTTGTTTATAACTGTTCTTGTTGCAAGCCGTGCACCATCATGCGTTAGCGTTAGTACATTATTCAATTTTACAAATTATCATTTAGGTTTAAATTTCAAACTTGGCATATTGTTGACAAGGTAAGAAGTGTTTTAAAACGATTCTCTTTTCAAATGACGATTCTTGCGTCTTGAAATGACAGGTCCTCTAATGACAATTCTTATAACTATCCTTTTGTTAAACACAAATAATAAATCAGGTAGAGCTTGCAGCGCACCCTAGTGTAGAAAACATCCACGTGTCTCAAAAATCTGATGAATCAGTCAATGCCACTTCGCGGCAGCTCACTGAGATTTGAGCTATGTATACCGAAACGTATATAATATGTAATAATTTGAACGTTTTCAGCCAACGCCTCCTATAACTGAAAGCCTCCACACGGTTTTTTATAGGTAGTCCGATCAGACCACTGTGAAGGATATCCACTTTCCGAAGGAGTCATTTAATGCAAAATTTAGTTAAAATAAGAAAGTGGTAGCAAATATATGACTAAAAATTTGTTTTATTTATGAATATTATTGGTTTGAATTATTCACTTTTCAACCATTACAGATTCAATTCTCAAATATATATGATAAATTTCTCTCAATTACTTATATAAGAGGTTTTGGGTTCATGCGCACAACTGGTTCACTTTTTAAATAGTCTGCGCGGACTACTTATAAAAGACCGTGTGGAGGCTTTTTGATGTAGGAGGTAATGTTTCAGCTGAGATTTGAGCTATGGTCTAATGTTCTAATGCATACATTAAAAATGACAATTTAGATACAAGTTGAATATCCTCCGATGGATCAGTTGGTGCTGCATTTGGCAGCAAGTACCGAGATGTAAATAATAATTTGAACAATTCCAAAATTACCGGTATTAAAGTTAGAAAAAAATTATTAACTTCCTTAGCTAATTTTTATCCATCCTATATCTAAAATCATGGAAAGAATTTTATTAAATCGAATTTACCCACTATTAAGCTTTCTCCCGAACGAANTATCCATCCTAATATTGAATACACAAGAAAAATATAAATTCTAAAAGCTTCAAGCATGATTTTTCAATTTGTGCAAGAAGTTTTGCGATTTAAAATATTCTTGAACCCTTTCGCTCCGACTCTCACAAATACGTGCCAGCATAAAACCATATCAACCACCGTAAAAAGATAGAACTGGTAATCAAAGTAATTCTTTAGCAGTTTATTTGTGGGCGGAGTTATAATTGTTAGATTTATTTAGTTCACCATTACTTTGTTCAAAATAAAATTATTTAGTTATACTTTAAATTAACATTGATTATATGATTAAACTAACAATAATTAAAGTAAAAGCAAAGTAAGTCTGTCAAATTAGCAACGACTACATTTTAATTACCGTTTTTTATTTATTTACATCCTGATTCTGATTTTGACGAATGCTTTTCTGAATCTCCCGTCCCCAAGGGGTTAACAATGGTATTTAAAGGAATGATAGTTTACATAGAGTAAGTATAGAAGTAATTCCGTAATTTTGTCGAACCTCTCCCTGTATGTGATGGTTCTGGGGATACAACGTTTACTTTCCAATGAGGTGCAATGGGCTTGAATGCCAGCAATGGCTGGTCGATACGATTTTTGCATCCGGCTCGCACTAACCCCAGTGCTGACTTGAAATATCCTCAGTGGTAGACGGATCATGGGTTAGAGTCCCCTTGCCATCAGACTAGCTTTGGGAGGTTCTCGTGGTCTTCCTCTCTGTGTAACGCAAATGATGGTTAGTTCCTTCAAAAAGATCCTCCACGAAGGCAAATATCTCCCAATGCTTGATCCAGGAGTTCCCTTGTCTTCTGGATTGTGTTCAAAATTACAAGGCAATAAAGTTGAACAATAGTAGTCGTAAACCCAAAATTGTGTCGGCTGCTCAACGACGGTTATAAAATGTAATTTTTAAAAATAAACCTCTATGAATTCTATTTTATTATAATATTATTTAACTTTTATATCATTAAAATAAGTTTATTATTAAAAAAAATTTTTACTATGATTTTTATCGAAGTAAAATTCAGTGCTGTTATATTTTAATAAAAAAATTTTTTTACGGTTCAGAATTTTTCTACAGATATATTTTCTTTACAAAATAACCTATAATAATAATAGTGGTCACAAATGGTTGCTGACTGTCTAAAATAATGCCTTACTAAAATTTTCAATTTGCTATTTTGGAGACAGTTAGGTATATAAAAATAGAAATAATGCGGTTTTTATACTTAACGCAAACCTGCGCGTATGACGAAGATTCGTTATTTAGGGTACATACGCTACTCAGAAATTTAAAAAAGTGGTAGTAAAATTAAAATTTTTAATGTTTTTAACCATCATAATATTTTTTAAACATTGTGTAATTTTATTTAGATTCAAAAATTGTGGATTTAATTTTTATTATTAAAGTTATAGCTAATACAAAGACATTGACAACAGTTCTTTTTTTCAAGCAATGTGCCCATCCTGGTAATTGAACAGTTTTTTTGAAGCAATGTGCCCACCCTGTTAATTGAACAGTTATTCACGCGTCAACATGTGACGAAAGTACGTCATTTATATCTCTCAGTAATAATTGATTACATACAGGTAGTAAATTTTTCAATGGGCCGGGATTGCCTGATTGGTGGGACGTTGGGCTCATGTTCGTGAGAACGTTAGATCAGTAGGGGTCATGAAGTATTCCAAGTTCCCACAACAAATGAATACCTCCGGGGGTACTGAATTGGAGATTGATCGTTCTCTGTTTCAGGTCAAAATTGCAATTGGTGGATGAATGAATGGAGTATGATTGGGGCCCTTGTGAAACGAGGTGTGTCGTATGTGTGGCTGAATTCTTATTTTTGTTCATAGATGGCGCTATAGAAAAACAAAACAAGACATTGCCTTAAAATTTCGCTTGATTTCTCAAAAAGTCTTGCTGATATTGGCATATGGCATTAGTAACAAAAATGCTTCACTTCTTTCTTTTACTCAACAGAAATAATCTATAATTGACTTTCAATTTTTGCCTTAAGTATTTTATGCTACCAATTTGTAAAATACTTCACATTTCTCAACTGCGTTACAAGGTAATAGCTAGGTCATCGTATGCATGTTTTTACTCTAGAGATATGCTTTATCTTTACCATTTCACTGCAAACCGACCGCCTTTACATCTAAGATAGGCTAGTACTAATCAATCAGAAGCTAGATGGGCTTCAGGTTACCACCGAGATAGAACATCATCTACTACATCAGTAAGCCTCCACACGGGATTTCATAAGTAATCCGCGCAGTTTAATTAAAAAGCGAACCAGTTGAGCTCTTGAACCCAATTTCTACTTTAAAAGTACTTGAGAAAAATTTGTTATACATATTTGAGAATTGAATCTGTAGTGGTTGACAAGTAAATAAGACAAACCAATCCTATTTATAAATTTTAAAAAAATTTAGGCATATGTTTGCTGCCACTTTCTAACTTTTAATAGATTTTCTATTAAATGGCTTTTTTGTAAACTGGTTTACCTTCATAGTGGTCTGATCGGACTACCTGTAAAAAAACTATGTGGGGGGCTTTCAGTTATAGGAGGCCATGCCTGCCAACTCTTCCGGATTTTCCGGAAGATTTTATTTTCATATTTAAAGTGGTAGCAATGCTCATGCTATTCCAATTAATTTTTTGAATTATAATGATAATTATAAATGAGCTTGACCACCACTACATATAAATACTTACAATGAATATATAAAAGCATAATAATCCTTGCGCAAGCGAATTTCAACGGGATCAAAATATAAATATATTTTTTAGTCAGATTGTTTTTCGTTAATTGTATTACATCCACTCTGAAAATCCATTCTCGGAAAGAGTGAAAGTTGGCAGGTATGGGAGGCGTTGGATGGAACCAGGTCTCATACCTGCCAACTCTTCCGGATTTTCCGGAAGATTTTATTTTTATATTTAAAGTGGTAGCAATACTCAGGTTATTCCAATTAACTTTTTGAATTATGAAGTTAATTATAAATGAGTTTGACCACCACTACATATAAATAATNCTTCCGGATTTTCCGGAAGATTTTATTTTTATATTTAAAGTGGTAGCAATACTCAGGTTATTCCAATTAACTTTTTGAATCTATAAAGTTAATTATAAATGAGTTTGACCACCACTACATATAAATAATTACAATAAATATATAAAAGCATAATAATCCTTGCGTAAGCGAATTTCAACGGAATCAAAATATAAATATATTTTTTAGTCAGATTGTCTTTCGTTTATTGTTTTACAACCACTCTAAAGATCCATTCTCGGAAAGAGTGAAAGTTGGCAGGTATGAGGTCTTTTACATTGATAGCAGAGTACCTTAAAAACTATGCCATTACACCTAAGTAGCAGCTGTAACACTTTTAAAAAGATTTAGCAGCCAAATGAAATTTAAAATTTTTCTCTTGTAGTATATTTAGCTAATATTTTAGGAATTTAACTCTTTCATACGGATGGACGAGATAACTCGTATTCCAATAATATTCTCCAATAATTTTAGATTGACTAAAAGTATTTAAATAGTTATTAATTTATCAAGCAAATAATGCACTAAGGCATGCTCTATTTATAATAATACACTGCTCAAAAAAATTAGGGGAGCACATGGCTCAACTAATTTTTTTGAGCAGTGTATTATTGCAATGTGCGAAAAAAATTTATTTTATTGGGTTTGTTGCAGGATTCATAGAATTTTCAATATAGCCGATTCAGAGTTCAGCTGATTTAGCAATATTTAATATTCTTGTGTTATAAATTATTACTTTCATTGATACATTGAAAAAAATAAGAATAAATTAATTTTATGGGCAACCAATTTAAAAATTAAATTGTTGTGCTCTAATATTCTGCCAAGTGGGATTTTCGCATACCTACCTGACACCGGGGATGCCTTGAACATCAAGGAGGCTCCTCCGAGCACAGGTCTCTTATTGCACCGCAAGAGATCATTGCTCGCTACTACCACGAATTGTGGTTGTTTAGGGTGCATAATTTTTGGTAGTTGGGACGGCGTACGTGCTGTCCAATTTGAATGTAAAGAAGGGCTGCTTAATTTCGCAGAGCGTGGAAGAAAAAGGGCTTGAATTTTGTCCTTAACCCCGTAACTTGTCCGCTCGAGTTAATTCGAGCATGCCAAACTGTGCACACTCGAGATAATTTGAGCGGCGTTGTTATTTTATGCTGCTATAATTTTTCACGCTCAAATATAACAGAGAATTGAAAGTAATAATGTGAAAGCCAAGAAAACAAAATCGTTTTTTTTTTTTATATTTATCATTAACATAGGATTATAAGCTATAACACTTATTTATTCAAGAATAAAATAATATAGCCTTTTTCCATGGAACAAAAGCGCACTATATCCACATTGTCCACCAAAAGAAAAGACAATATTCTAAAGTGTGTTATTTTACATTAAAAAAAATTTCTTTTTCTTTTTGGCCGGTTTTTCAAATTTGTGCGTTAAGGGGTTAAATACATTTCGAAAAGTCTTCGTGTACCACGGCGCGACCACATTTTTAGTTAAAACTATATTCATTATTTTATCTTTTGTTATGGTGCTTGAAGTAATTGCCTTCATTGACACCTATTGCGATTGGTGAAAAGAATACTTGTACTGAAATAAAAAATAAAATTTTTGAGCTCTAATATTCTGCCTCTTTAGTTTTTCGCATACGTCATGTTGTCCTCTGTACTTTACTGAGCAATGTGCTCCATTCTTCTAAATTCTACCCATTTCTTTTTTATGGTACTTTTAAATTGTGTCGTTGGAATGAAGAATTCGAATCGTTCCTGGAGCAGGTGTAAACATGCCATATCCGGTAAAACTGTAAGCATGAAATAACCGGTTAAAAGATTGGTTTTTGTATGTTGTATTGTATTGCAAAGTGTCAGTATGTTCAGTGCTTAGAGAGAGTTGATTGACAAGAAATTAAATAATAATTGACTGATATAAGAAGGATAAAAATCTAAAAAAAAATTTAAAATTAATTAAATAAATTCCAAAAGTTTAAAACAATGAAACATTTTGAGTGTTATTTAACGTATTCAATTAAAGATTTCATTTTTTAAAGGAATATGCTACAAAGAAACTTGTTTGTAGAGGGGATATACGTAATTAATGAGTTAATGATTTATAAGTCAAATTAAGTACAAAAGCAATTTTATTTTTATGATCAGACGCAGCTCAAAGCAATTAACCCTTTCGCGGCAACTGTCACAAATACGTGCCAGCATAAAGTCGTATCAATCAGGGTAAAAAGATAAAACTGGTAATCAAAGTATTTCTTCAGCAGTTTATTTGTGGGCGGAGTTATAATCGTTTGATTTATTTAATTCGCCATTACTTTGTTCAAAATAAAACTATTTAGTTATACTTTGAATTAACTTTGATTATATATATGATTAAACTAACAATAATTAAAGTAAAAGCAAAGTAAGTCTGTCAAATTAGCAACGACTACATATAAGTTACCGTTTTTTATTTAATTACAACTTGATTCTGATTTTGTACGAATGCTTTTCTGAATCACCAGTCCCCAAGGGGTTAAAGGATATTGTAAGTCTTGTATAAAATAACGGTATAAGCAATTTCTTTCTTTCTTTCGCGTAAATGGACGAAGATAGTCACAAATACAAATTTTTCTTACTTTCATACTTCACCGTATGCAAACTTTGAGTTTGACGTCGAAGCCAAACTCAAAAGCCTCGCTTTAGCGTTAGCGAAGATTTGGCTTTTAACTTAATGTAAGACAAAGCGGGAAAGAATGATCCACATTCAGTAAGAGCGTTGCTTCTATGAGTGCTATATCTCAACCAAGTCATGTAACCAAATCAGAAGCTTGGAGAGTTGTTGACCGGTTAGAGGGGGCCAAGCACAAACCGAAGTAGCAGAAGCTATTGGAGTTTCACAAAGCGTGATTTCCATGATCTGGAACTGTGTTTTGGAGACTGGAAATGCAGGCCGAAGATATCTTTGCATCCAAATGCGCAATAAAACGCATTTTTTTTCCTGCCAAACAAATGTCATTTTACTTTCATAGAGCATACTCCGTCTGTCGATAATGTATCATTCATTCAAACAATTCTCTAGGTGCAAGATCAACCCACAATGTCCTTTAATTGTTTTGAGCAGTGCATGAACTAAAATAAATCTTAATAGCTAGGTATTTATTACGCCTATCGTTAATATGCTAGAAATGAAAATGATTTTACTACCAGTTTTTTCTCGTTTCCGAGAGTGGCTCTTGCGGATGTTTTTCTCGCTGTGGTAAATCATGATTAAACTGCTACCTCCCAATTATATACAGAAAATAATGCATGTTATTAATAGCTGCCTTTGCTTTAAATTATTATCCTCAAACCTGGAAAAACGCATAAGTCGGTCTATCTTTAAAGAAAAAGAAAAATCCAAGCTGCCCTGAGCGTTACAGACCAATCAGCGTTTTGAACATACTAAGAAAAATATACGAAAAGATCATATCAATAGAATCAAGCCAATACTTACAGCCCTCCCCGATAAGCAGTTCGGATACAGACAAAGACTGGAAACCACAAAACAACTACTTCCCATAAGAGGCTATACAGGCAGAGCTCTAATCAACAAGGAAACACTAGCGTTTTCAACGATAGACTTCTCAAAAGCATTATATAAAGTCTGGCATACTGGTACAATATTTAAATTAATGCAACTTAACTTTCCCCCTGGTCTCATCAAATTACTTTCCTCCTAAATTTCAAACAGAACCTTCCAAGTTCCGTTCAAAACTGCAAATCATCAAAAGGAAATATCACACATGGAGTATCTCAGGGCAGCATACTTTTTATTTTATATTATTACCGTCGTTGAACAATCGACCCAATTTTATGGGCTTACGACAACTAATGTTCAACTCCGTAGCCTTGTAATTTTGAACCCAATCCAGAAGACAAGGGAGCTCCTGGATCGAGTATTGGGAGAAACTTGTCTTCGCGGAGGACTTACTGATGGAGCTAACCCGCATTTGCGTTACATAGAGAAGAAGACCACGAGAACCTCCCACGGTTAGCCTGACTGCAAGGGAACTCTAACACATGATCCGTCTACCACTGAGGATATTTCACGTCAGCACTGTGGTCGGTGCCAGCCGGATGCGGAATTCGTATCGACTGGGATTCGAACCCGGTTCGCCGCATTGCAAAGCGAACTCTCTATCCCCTGAGCCATCGCGGATCAGGTCGATTCTATATATTTTTTACACTTATGATTTTCCAATTAATAGAACAGATTACAATAGTATTATAGCTTTTTATGCAGACGGCACAGGAATCATCATCAAATCAAGAAATCCAAATATAGCATTGCGGAAACTACAGGATCAAATACGTAAAATAGAAGACTGATAAATTAAATGGAAAACAGCCGTAAATGCGTACAAATATCAAATCATAATCATACAGAAAAGAAGAATGAAAATACTACCCCAATGCAAACCAAAAATGTTCAATATTCAAATACCAATAGTCAAGAAAGCAGACTACCTCGGCCTTATAATAAACAGCAAACTCACCTGGAATAACCATATCAAATATATAATAGACAAAGCAAATGCAGCAACAATAATAATACCACCACTCATCTACAACCAGAATGTTTCATTAAAACTAAGAACACTGCTATATACATCAATGATCAGACAGATTCTCGCATATGCCTCAACTGCCTGGACAACCATGCCGGAACATCTCATGAAAAAACTCAATCAATGCCAGAGCAAGATACTTATAAAAATCGACCGTGCCAGATGGTTTATCAGAAACACAAATATTCAAAAAGACCTCAAGATCCCGACTTCATCACAATATATCCATAAATTGAAAGCAGATTTCTTTGACCAGGCCATAAAATGTGATTCAGTGAACTTCAACCGGCCTGGGATCGAACCCACAAGCTCTTGGACATGGTCCCAGTGCCCTACCAACCAGGCTATCCCGGCCACACATAGTTTTATTTTTTTTATAACCGTCGTTGAACAGCCGACCCAATTTTGGGTTTACGACTACTAATGTTCAACTCCATAGCCTTGCAATTTTGAACCTAGTTCAGAAGACAAAGGAACTCCTGGATCACGTATTGGGTGAAATTCGCCTTCGTGGAGGACTTTTTCATGGAACTAACCCGCATTTGCGTTACATGGAGAGGAAGACCACGAGAGACTCCTACGGTTAGCCTGAGTGCAAGGGGACTCTAACCCATGATCCGTCTACCACTAAGGATATTTCACGTCAGCACTGTGGTCTGTGCAAGCCGGATGCGGAATTCGTATCGACCAGCCATCGGTGGGATTCGAACCCGCTTCACCTCATTGGAAGGNTGAAATAAATCTTAATAGCTAGGTATTTATTACGCCTATCGTTAATATGCTAGAAATGAAAATGATTTTACTACCAGTTTTTTCTCGTTTCCGAGAGAGGCTCTTGCGGAAGTTTTTCTCGCTGTGGTAAATCATGATTAAACTGCTATAGTTCGTTCACCAGGAGTTGGCACTTGGCTCCACCTCCTCAGACGCAGAGTTCATTTCATCGCGGGGGAGTAGGAGGAAAAACATTTCCCTACATGAAATTGAGATAATCTCTAATGCGTGCAAAGCTTCCACACGGTTTTTTATAGGTAGTATTAATTTTTTTCGGATTCACGGGATTTACTGATGGAGCTAACCCGCATTTGCGTTACATGAAGAGAAGACCACGAGAACCTCTCACGGTCAGCCTGACGGCAAGGGGACTCTAACACATGATCCGTCTACTACTGAGGATATTTTACGTCAGCACTGTGGTCGGTGCCAGCCGGATGCGGAATTCGTATCGACTGGGATTCGAACCCGGTTCGCCGCATTGGAAAGCGAACTCTCTATCCCCTGAGCCATCGCGACTCAGGCCGATTCTATATATTTTATACACTTATGATTTTCCAATTAATAGAACAGATTACAAAAGTATTATAGCTTTTTATGCAGACGGCACAAGAATCATCATCAAATCATGAAATCCAAATATAGCATTACAGAAACTACAGGATCAAATACGTGAAATGGAAGACTGGTAAGTTAAATGAAAAGCAGCCGTAAATGTATACAAATCTCAAATCATACTCAAACAGAAAAGAAGAATAAAAATACTACCACAATGCAAACCAAAAATGTTCAATATCCAAAAACCAACAGTCAAAAAAGCAAACTACCTCGGCCGTATAATAAACAGCAAGCTCACCTTGGAATGACCAATTCAAAAATATAATAGATAAAGCAAATGCAGCAACAATAATAATACCACCACTCATCTACAACCATAATGTTTCGTTAAAACTAAGAATGCTATATACATCAATGATCAGACCAATTCTCGCATATGCCTCACCTGCCTGGACAACCATACCGGAGCATTTCATAAAAAACTCAATCAATGCCAAAACATGATACTCAGAAAAATCGACCGTGCCAGATGGTTCATCAGAAGCACAAATATTCAAAAAGACCTCAAGATCCCGACTTCATCACAATATATCCATAAATTGAAAGCAGATTTCTTAGACCAGGCCATAAAATGCGATTCAGTGAACTTTAACCGGCCTGGGATCGAACCCACAAACTCTTGGACATGGTCCCAGTGCCCTACCAACCAGGCTATCCCGGCCACACTTAGTTTTATTTTATTTTATAACCGTCGAGGAACAGCCGACCCAATTTTGGGTTTACGACTACTAATGTTCAACTCCGTAGCCTTGTAATTTTGAACCTAATCCAGAAGACAAGGAAAACTCCTGGATCACGTATTGGGTGAAATTCGCCTTCGTGGAGGACTTTTTGATGGAACTAACCCGCATTTGCGTTACATGGAGAGGAAGACCACGAGAGACTCCTACGGTTAGCCTGAGTGCAAGGGGACTCTAACCCATGATCCGTCTACCACTGAAGATATTTCACGTCAGCACTGTGGTCGGTGCAAGCCAGATGCGAAATTCGTATCGACCAGCCATCCGTGGGATTCGAACCCGCTTCACCTCATTGGAAGGCGAACGCTCTATCTTGAAGCAAGCTGCTTCCTTTATTTTCATTTACTTAAGAAAAGTGCTTGAATCCTGTTAACAGCTAACACATAGACCGCTGACCACAAAGAACCAATTAAAAATAGAAAAATACATGATGGGTAGGATGAACAGACAAGAAAGAATCATGCAGTCTTTTTCAGAGAATAGAGTGTTTGTCTCCCAATGAAGTGACCCAGGTTCGAAGATCCGATCATTCGATCAGACATTATTCAGAGAATCACCTCTTTTGTGCACTAAAGAGAACAAGGTTTTACAGAGGGCTACAGCAGAAACTTGTAGAAAAAGAAAAAATGGCAGCTCAAAAATACCTTCCATTAATGGAGAGTAATAGGAATTTTTTTTTTTCTAGTGGTAGTGAACTAAAGCAGAAATTTTTCATAATGCATTTATCAGAACTTAAAAGCATGACTTTCTGTCTTCCTGATCTTTTATGTATTTGTTTAAATAAAATGTCGTTTGTTTATTACAATCTTGAAAATTAAAATCGTGTTTCAATATGTTGTGGTTTACAAAATGTCATTAATTCTAAATTATACGAATAGTAATACATTACCTTTGCTCTCATTAAAAAAATATTTTCTGAAGTTGCTTAAATTCCGTAGTAATTAGAAAGTATACATGCATATTTTAACCATTTATTTTAAGAACAGCTTTGTACTTTGACTACTGATTCAAATGTAAATATTTATATTAAAAAAATTTTAAAGTAGAAAAGATTTTCTTATTTCTAGAAATTTAAATCCTAAGCACTTGAGCTACTAGTTTCTTCTTCGATTATAAAGAATTAACTTCCTTTTAAGAGAGCACCAGGCAAAAATTGGTTAATGTCTAGATACATTTTATTTCGTTTGCAAATGTTGTGGTTTGCAAAAATTGGAAAAAATTTCGTTTTGTTGCTCTTTTTAACATTTTAATTTGTTTCCTTATTGCTGAAATACTGTTTAAGCATTCATTGGCTACTATATTTTGATATTTTATTAGACGCAGCTTAAAAATTTGCTTCTAAGAAACTCAAAATGCCTTTTAACATGTTCTCTGCCGAGGAAGAGAAATGAAACAGTGGGATATCTGTACTTAACCCGTTTTATCCCGACTTTTTATATTGAAGTGGCGCAAAAAGTGGTTTTATGAAAAAAGTGGTATAATATGTTATTCAACTAAGTGGCTAATATCAACTATTTGTAACCATTTCAGTTTGAAATGTCCCTGCACCTTATAGTTATACATTTAGTGATAGAAACTTAAATCACTAATAAATTATGGTGGAAGGGAAACTTTTAATTCTCCTGGATAAAAGACAAAATTGTACCAATTGTCCTATCACATTATATGTTTTTGAAAAAGGAAACTGTCCTATAAATATGACGCTGGGTACTAACAGGTTAAATTAGAGCCCCTGAATTAGACAGGCCAACTTATCATTTATTGTTGGAGCAAAGAGCTAACATAAGCACAGCGGATAAATATTTTCAAGTGATAGTTTATTATTTGCAATTCTTGGTTTAATAAGTTCGATTTAGTAGATTTTAATCCACCACTATTTCTATACAATGCGTAGGCTTATATAATTCACCACTTTATAATACTTATGACATGCTTTACATTTTTAAAAGCAAGCAAATATTGTCAACTATTTGCAAAATTTACTTTGTAGTTATTTACCGTTTTTTAAATTATTTTGGCGTGTCCAGAGCAGTTGGCATCTCTGTAATAACATAACTAATACTAACATAACGTTACCTTGTGAACTTGTTTGCTCCAATATTGCTTGATAGGTCAGCTCTGATAGTTTAGGAGCCTTAGGTTAAATGAAGTGGATATTTTCTGTTATTAGTTACCTCCTTTAGTTTTAAATGAAACATTTTATAATCGATAAAAAGATATTTAGTTAAATGAAATATTAGGGCGGGCACGAAAGGGTTTTAATTTCGGAAAACGAATGTTAAAAAATTATAGTTAACACTTTTTAGCTCATTGAAGAAAAAAAAAAGACATTATACCAAAATGCGATAATTGACACCTCTATCAGAGCTCTCAAGTTTCCGACAAAAATACTCAAATGCATAATAATCATCTATTAAGTATCGGCCATCAGCTCCTACATCAGAAAGCCTCCACACGGTTTCTCATAAGAAGTCTGGTCACACTATTTAAAAAAATGAACCAGTTGTGCGCATGAACCCAGATTCTATTTTTAAAGTAATTGAGAGAAATTTATCAAATATATTTGAGAATTGAATCTTTAATAGTTGACAAGTAAATAAGACAAAACAAAAATGCTCTTAAATTAAACAAATTTTTAGACATATATTTTCTACCATTTTCTTCCTTCTGTTAGATTAAGTGGCTCTTTCGTGAACTGGTTTGCTTTCACAGTGGTCTGATCGGACTACCTGTAAAAAAAATGTATGGAGGCTTTCAGTTATAGGAGGCGTTGGTTTGGTCTTCCTGGAACTTGTAAACCTACATTCAATTCAATTCTATCATGTATCAGAAAGCTATACATGCATTAAGTTTCCACACTTTTATCTGTGAACAAGAAAATCTGTGATAATTTTTTAAAAATAAGGATTGTATTTTATAACATAAATTTTGCTTCCAGTATAAAACTTTTGAAGGACTTTTGGAAGCACTATCAATAAGTTAAATGCTTTACAAGAAGAGAAACGAAGTTAATATTTACTTTCAGAATTCTGTTTACTCCTCAATTCTAATTGAGGTTTCGAAGTAAAACCGCAGAAAACAAATTATGTCATAATCAATTATAGATATGAATTATGGCTCCTTTTTCTAAGAATTGAAATGTATAAGTTAGGAAGAAAAAAAATAGCTATCTTGCAGATATATCTACCAAGTCCATTTCAAACTACAGGTCCAAAGCCTTCTTTTTAACAATAGATACAGGACCTTAAGAAAAAGAAAAGAATTAAAGATAAAAAAAACTAATAAAGGATGTAATACTATCAAATTTAATTCCTTATACTTCTTAGCAGCGCCTAAATAAAAGCTTAAAAAATTTTTTAAATATATATATATTACCATTTATATTATATATATATACATATATATATAATTACAATAAAGAATAAAAGGAAAGAGAGATTAACAGATTAAAGAAGATACATTTGAATTCTCTACTCGCTTTATATGCTGCATTTTGTGTTTTATTCTGTTTTTTTTCTAGAATTTTTATTTTCCATTTTTTGCTTAAAATGTTTTATTTTCATTTCAGTTCTTTTTTGTTGCACCTCATACTATTGTATTGATATATTTTGCTCCAACAATATTAGTACAATGTTAGAAAGCACTCATTTTTGCGGATATAATCGTGTGAGCTGACGACGAAAAAAATTTTTACCTCAAATAACATATAGTATGTAAAGTTCGAGATTGTCCAAAGTTATTGGCTTGTCCGCGATTTAGAAAAACAAATGACAAAACTGGTTGTATTGTTTCTAAAAGTGTGCTTGAAAACTCACCGCTTTACCTTGTCTCTTTGAAATTATTAGATCAGGATTATTTTTTTTTAATTGGATAGGTAAAGCAGTGAGTTTCTGAGTATGTTTTTAATTTTAGGTTTTAACTAAAAACTACTGACCAAAATTATTTGCAAATTGAAATGCAGCTAACCAAATGAATTCTTAAAATTTGACGTGAGACTAAAGAACATTAAATTTACGATAACCTTAAAAAACATTTGTCACCACATTTTGCAGTTTTCTAAACTGTTGCCACTTCGATTTAAAAACTTTACAACCAAATGTTTAGTTTAATCAGAACGTAAGTAAGCATACCTTCCTGTTACCATAGAATTTCCTAAGATTCTGAAAATATTTTTTAATTGGTAGCAAAGGCGACGAATTATTGTTTTAAAAATTTGAACTCAAAGAATTTTTCGTTCACTTCATATAAATAATTTAAACAAATAACTGAGTGCACAACTGAAGCGTAAATTATTCCCTGGTGCAGAAAAAGTTTCAACTTCAACAATAAAACGGCGTTTGCGTAAAGCTGGCTTATTCGGACGTGTCGCAGCAAAGAAGCCTCTTCTTAGACCCAAAAATAAAATGCTACGATTAGAATGGGCTCGCAAACATCAGCATTGGTCAATCGCAGATTGGAAAAGTGGTTTGTAAGGCGTCGTGAAAGAGAACGAATGCAACCAAATTGCATTCGACCAATGGTTAAACAGGGAGGGGGTGGCATAATGGTTTGGGGATGTTTTGGAAACGATAATGTAGGAGATTTAATTAAAATGGATGGAATAATGAACCAAAAAAAGTACCATTCTATTTTGCAGCGTCATGCTATTCCCTCGGGTGAAAAAGTTGTCGGTCCAAATTTTGTATTTCAGCAAGACAATGATCCCAAGCACACGTCAAAATTCTGCAAAAATTATTTAAAAAAAAAAAAAAGAAAACGAAGGCCAATTGAAAATTATGACGTGGCCAGCTCAGAGTCCTGATTGTGACCCGATTGAACTTTTATGGGATCATTTGGATTGACAAATTCGATGCTCTGATATTTCAAATCGAAATCAGTTATGGGACATTTTACAGCAGGAATGGAGCTCTATATCAATTGAAGTGATTAATGGTTTGTTTTAACGAATACCACGCATATGTAAGGCTGTAATAAAAGCAAAAGGTGGATGGTTCGGGGAATCTAAGATTTAAATGTTAATTTATTTAATTGCAAAATACGAATAAAAATATGTCAAATATTTGACCTGTTGTAAATAAAATAGTTTCGTAAAAATGCAAATTTTTTATACTATTGTTATTATTTTTTTAGAATTATTTATGTAATTATTGTTATAACTTTTTATTTAATGTAAAGTAAAAATATCTCAACAAAACTAATACATATAAGCAATAAATATAAACACTAATAATTACAATAATGAATAAGAATATTTGTTTTATAATAAATATTAATTATTTGAAAATACGGAAAACATCAAAATTAAAAAGTTCTTTGGTAGAAGATGTATAGACTAAAAGACTGCATATGTGGAATGCTCAAAAATCGAGAAAAGTATGCATGTTTTTCAAAATTCTATAACTTCGTCAGAAAAAGTCAAATCGATCTGAAATTTTGAGGGCTTACGTAGAATGATTCAAATAACTATTTTCTATTAACAGAAAGTACAAAAAAAAATTTTTGCAAGTTTGGCAAGTGTTTAAACTTAACAAATTTTTTCACCATGGAAACAACCCATGGTGAAGAGCTGGATTTAGTTCGCAAGAAACAAAGTATTGCAATTTGATCATATGTAGCTAACTGTAGAGGGTTCACTTTAGAACATATCAAATTTTCACGCAATTTGAAAGATTTTTCGCAGTTCTATGAACATTTGAATTTAGACCTTTTCTTTGTAGATTTCAAAATTTTCGCAAACTTTTGACTGGTAGTGTATACGTATGAATTTGCCTGCTCATTCGAAAATAACACGTAAGTCAAAAAACATATCACCTTAACGTATCGCATTATAAATTTGAGATTATAATGGCCTTCTTCTTAGAACTTCCTACGTAGCAGAGAAATGGGGGTGCTTAGTATTCAATCAAGTGAATTTTAAGAAATTCTCTTAGGAATATATTATTAAATTGCATAAAAACAGTAAGTAGTTGATAGAAACCAATTGTAGATTTGAGATCAGAAATCTCAAGCAACAGAAAAAAAATTCCCCGGTTTTATTGTTTAAATAATTTAAACAGTTATAATTTAAATTATTGAAATTGAAATATTAAGCTTAGTAAAGGAATGCAGATCTCAAAATACTAGCGTGAATTTTATATTTTCAGGAAATTAAAAAATATTCTATGTATTTTATTCTGTCAACTATAGACTGCTCAAAAAATGTAAAAAGTGTCACAAAATTAAGGTAAACAAATTATTTTAGCATGCTATTTTGACTTTGTCTATTAATCTTCATCGATAACTATAGTCCAATAGTTTGGATTTTTCCTTAATTAACAAGACTAGCAATTTTTTTCTACTTTAAATCATTCATGAATATAAAATGGGAAGAGTTTTTATTTAATTTATATTTACTCATTTATCTTCATCAATAGTTGTAGCTCAATAATTTAGATTTCTTATTAATTAATTAATGAGACTAATATTATATTTTAAGCATTAATATTTTTTAAACTATGAATAAATATAAAGAGATTTAATTTAATTCGTATTGTTTATTTATCTTCAGTAATTGTGGCCCAACAGTTTAGATTTTTTATAAGTTAATTAATGAAACTAATATTTTTTTTTTTAAATCCTGAATGAATACCAGGGAAAATCATGAATCAATACAAATTAAATCACAAAGAGTTCTGATTTAATTTGTATTTTTCTATTTATCTTCATCGGATATTGTAGCTCAATAGTTTAGATTTCTTAGTAGTTAATTAGCTTGACTGATATATTTTATTTTAAACTATGATTTGATATAAAGAGTTATCGTTTAATTTATATTGTCTATTATCTTCATCAATAATTATAGCCAAATAGTTTAAATTTATTCTAAGACTAATATTTTATTTAGACAAATAAAATAAGACTAATATTTTTGTACTTTTAACTATGAATGAATATAAAGAGTTTTAATTTAATTTGTATTCTCTTTTTATCTTGATCAATATTTGTAGCCCAATAGTTTCGATTTCTTATTGATTAATTAATGAGACTAGTATTATTTATGTTAAGCAATGAATAAACATAAAAATTATTAATTTAATTTGTATTTTCTATTTATCGTTATCTATAATTGTAGACCCATAGTTAAGATTTCTTATTAATTAATTAATCAAACTATTTTTTTTTTTAAATCACGAATGAATTTTAAGAGAAAAGAGTTTTAATTTATCTTCATTAGTTACTATTGCCCAATAGTTTATATTTTATGCTAATCAATGAGACTTATACATTTGTTTTCATTTTAAAACATGAATGAATTTTTAAAAAAGATATTAATTTTTATTCTTATAATTTTTGTTCAATTATCTTCAGCAGTAATTGTAGCCCATTAGTTTAGATATCCCTGTTAGTTAGAAACTCAAAAGAAATTTTCTGAAGTTTTATTAGTGTTAAGCTTTATCTCGTCTCTTACCATGTGAAAAATCTCACTGAATCTAATTAATGAGACTAATATGTTTTCATTTTAAATCATGAATGAATATAAGAAGGAAATAGTTTTAATTTAATTTGTATTGTCTATTTATCTCCCTCAACAAATATAGCCCCAATAGATTAGATTTCTTATTAATTAATGAATGAAACTAATATTTTTTTAAAATTTCAAATCGTGAATGAATATAAAAAAGAAGAGTTTAATTTTAATTTGTATTTGTTTGCCTATTTATTTCATCAATAATTATAGATAGATTAAATTTCTTATTAATTAATTAAACTAATAATTTTTTGAAATCATGAATGGATATTAAAAAGTATGAGTTGTGATTGTTATTGTATTTGTCTATTTATCTTCATCAATAATTATAGCCCAATATTTTAGATTTCTTATTAATTAATTAATTAACTAATATTTTTTATTTTAAATCATGAATGAATATTAAGAAGAAGAGTTTTAATTCAATTTGTATTTGCTTGTCTATTTATCTTATCGTTAATTGTAGATCAATAAATTAAATTTTTTATTAATCAATTAAACTAATATTTTTTATTTTAAATCTTGAATAAATGCGAAAAAATATGATTTTTGATTGTTATTGTCTTTATCTATTTATCTTCATCAATAATTATAGCCCAATTTTTTAGATTTCTAATTAACTAATTAATGGACTAATATTTGTTATTTTAAATCATGAATGAATACTAAAAAGTTTTAATTTAATGTGTATTTGTTTGTCTATTTATCTTATCGTTAATTCTAGATCAATACATTAGATTTCTTAATAATTTAATTAAAGTAATATTTTTTATTTTAAATGATGAATAAATATTTAAAAAATTTTGATTGTTATTAGATTTGTCTATTTAATTTGATCAGTAATTGTAACCCATTAGTTTAGATAACATGGTTAGAAACTCATAAGACATTTTCTGAAGTTTTACCAGTGTTAAGATTTAGTCAGTGTCTTTCACTATGTGAAAAATCTCCCTGAAGTTTGAGTTCAGAATTAGATCATTCATACCATTTTTCTTCCCATATTTTGCAATTTTACATAACTTCAACTAAGCTAATTGCTTAGCTTATTTCCTTTTATTTCAATACTTTATAAGCAAATACAGTAGTTGCGTTTCAAACTAAAATGATTTACTCAACGACAAATGTTCTTTTTTTATACATAAATTATGTATACTCATTACTTAGAGCATTGAACTTAGAATTGTCAACTTGTTGACATTCTTATAAGAAAAATTTATGTGTTTCGTAATGTAAAAGAAAAAATTCTCTTTTAAACAGCCGCAATCATACATTTAAAAAATAAAGGCAACTCTTTAGCCACATCAATAAGGAAGCAGTAAGAAGTATATAAAGTTTAAGGCTTGTTGTCAACAAAAACTTGCAATAAATGTCCTGTCTGTTAAATCTGAGATTGCTGTCTCCATTTTTTAGTATGTTATATTTTCAAATAAATTTTCTTCACAGTGACTGAATTATTAACTTTTGTCTGTGTGCAGAATATTTTATGGTATAAAATAAAGTTGTTCTGCTAAAATTTATTTGCTTTAATTTTTATAATATTTCTTATTAGTGAAAACTAATTTATTGAAAAAAAAAGAAAGAATATTTTAGTATAGCTTAACACGTTGAACGCCAAGCTAATTTTACATGGTTTGCCCGTCTGGCCAAACAATAATTAACTACAAACTAAAATTGCAAATATTAGACTGATTTTGCTAGTTTTGAAAGGTTTAGCATGACATATATGAAAAAAGTGGTGAATTATATAAGACTACGAATTGCTTAAAAATAGTGGTGGATAAAAATCTACTAAATTGAATTTATTAAACCAAGAATCACAATAATTAAGTAAATTTTGAATAAATTTTCTGCAATTCCATAAAAGAGTGTAAATTTTATAGTTCTATATCATGTTATACGCTGTCAGCCAGCTGTTTTTCGCGGCCTATGTGAAAGGTCAGTGTCAGCAAGCTGTGGCAGACGCAGCCTAAATGTAATTTTAGTGTCAGTCACCGGTGGTTGACGCAGCCTAAATGTAATTTCAGTGTCAGCCACCGGTAGCTGACGCAGCCTAAATGTAATTTCAGTGTCAGCCACCGGTGGCTGACGCAGCCTAAATGTAATTTCAGTGTCAGCCACCGGTGGCTGACGCAGCCTAAATGTAATTTCATTGTCAGCCACCGGTGGTTGACGCAGCCTAAATGTAATTTCAGTGTCAGC
>NC_092215.1:27624525-27629489 GCF_043381705.1 Parasteatoda tepidariorum | reverse complement strand
ATAAATCATTGCTGGATCAATTGGAATAACCTGAGTATTGCTACCACTTTAAATATGAAAATAAAATATTCCGGAAAATCCGGAAGAGTTGGCAGGTATGCAAGTGAATGAGGCAATCCAATAAAATTCATAAATGAAACAAATTTAGTCATATATTTGCTACCACTTTCTTATTTTAACTAGATTTTGTTAACTAGATTTTGTATTAAATGACTCGTTCGGAAAGTGGATATCCTTAAAGTGGACTGATCGGACTACCTATGAAAAACCGTGTGGAGGCTTTCAGTTTTAGGAGGCGTTGGTTAGTCTGTCGGCAAGGGTACTCTAACCTATGATCCGTCTATCATTTTGGATATTTTACATCAGCACTGTATGCAAGCCGGATGCGGAATTCATATCGACCATCTGTCACTGGGATTCGAACCGGGCTCACCTCATTGGAAGACGAACGCTCATCCCCTGAGTCACCACCTCTCAAATACAGAGGTTAAACAAAATGATGAAAACACTTTCTATACTAATTCTATGTAACTAATCTTTGTTTTAGTAGAAAATGTGTTGAAAAATTTTACACTGCAAAACTGTTGGCACAATCAGAAAGATCATGCTTGAAGCTTGAGGCTAATTCTATGTAACTAATCTTTTTTTAGTAGAAATTGTGTTGAAAATTTTACACTGCAAAGCTGCTGGCACAATCAGAAATATCATTCTCGAAGTTTGAGGCTTATTCTATGTAACTAATCTTTCTTTTAGTAGAAAATGTGTTCAAAATTTTTACACTGCAAAACTGTTGGCACAATCAGAAAGATCATGCTTGAAGCTTGAGGCTAATTCTATGTAACTAATCTTTCTTTTAGTAGAAAATGTGTTGAAAATTTTTACACTGCAAAACTGTTGGCACAATCAGAAATATCATGGTTGAAGCTTTCAGAAATGTCATTTGCACCAATGCGAAATTCAAATGGACCGCAATGAGTGTTGGACACGATAACTTTTTTTCTAGATTTAATAATGGCAATTTTGAAACCATTCTATAAGAATTGCATTATTTATGTAAGAATGGATTGTAACTTTTTTAGCTGTATCGAAAGTTAAAAGAAGCTATTTACTTCCTACCCACATTTTGGTAGATGTCAATTTTGTATGGATTAAAAAAAAAACTTATTAAAAGCTTTAAGCACGATTTTTCAAATTGCACCAATGACTTTGCCAAGTAAAATTTTTCAAAACATTTACTTATAAAGGAAATATTGTTTGCATAGAATTGATATAGAAGTGTATCCATAATTTTGTCCAACCTCTGTAATTACTTTGCAGCAAGCCTAGACAGAAGGGCTTAGTGGGTCTGTAGGATTGGTCACTAGGTGTGCGTGACTGCACACTCTTCTGGGTGACGGCTGTGTGGTTTCCGTGTCTGAGGGGCCTGGGTCCCATCCATTCTATATAAATCCATTCTATAGGATTGCAATATTTATATAAGCATACTTTTTAACACGTTCATGCCGGGGTGACCCACCGGAGGATCATGCTAGATTGTCTCGTCGGGCGGCGCACCGGAGTAAAAACTGGTAACAAATTAATTTCATTTTTTAGTTTTTTTCCGGGAATAATAAAAATCGATAACTACCAATTATTTTTAACGGATGCAATTTCTATATTGAATTGCTTCTTCGGCGTGATAAATTTCCTTACAGTGAATTGTTATTGTTGAGAATAGATTAACTCTTCCCGAATATTATCTAATATTGAAATAGTTTTTTTACCAGTATTTTCTCTTTTCCGTCCCGCTTTCAGGCGCAACATCCGGCGTGAACGTGTTAATGATAGTGTGTGTGATAACGTGTTAATGATAAGGAAACGTGTGTTAATGATAAGGAAAAAAGTGTTTAACTTCCTATGTTGAATTTCTGAAAGGTTCGAGCGGGATTTTTCAATTGGACTAACAATTTTGCCATGTAAAATCTTTCGAACCGTCATCAATAGCGCGACAGCCCAGGGTGGGCTTTGACCTAACCAACTAATCAAGTTTTTCAGAGTACCTATCCATGTATGGATATCTGCTCTTTCATCTAAATTGGATAATATGTGGTGGAAGGGAAGGGAGGTGCTGCGTTAACATTAAGTTAAATCTCAGAATGAACAATAATTGATAAAATCAAGTCTGAGTCATACATAAAAATAAGTCGCAAGTTGATACATAATAAAGGGAACAAATTGAAGATAAAGATAAAGAAAGAATATTTACACTATTTACAAATTTACAAAAGGGGGAAGACTCCCTGTGCACTCTCTCGCCTCCCACCGGTATAGCCGGGCTTCATTGGTGCAGAGAACACAGTTTGTCTAGGGCAGTGGGGATAGTCATGATTATCCGAAATGCTTAGAGAGAACACAGTCGCTTAAGAAAAAAGCGGTTATCGGGCTGAAATTTTTATTGTCATCTATGAAATCAATGTCTAATAACTTATTGAATTTACATGTTGAACAATTTTTGGCACCTTTAAAAAAGGATGCATTGAGTTTAAAAAGGTACTCGTCTATTTTGTCGATTTTGAGGTCATTATAGAGGGTGTTATTTCTGACAAACCAGGGAGCCCCAGTGATTCGTCTTAGGGTTTTGTGTTCGAAGACTCTGAGTCTCTTTCTTTGTGTATTTGTAAGCGTCCCCCATGCCGGGGATGCATAGCTGAGGATTGGTCTTATGCACATTAGATAAATGTGCCTTTTCGTGTTTAAAGCCATTTTGCTATTGCTATTTAAAATTGGCTTCAAAGCTTGATAAGCAGCTTCAGCTTTTTTAAGTATATTAGAGAAGTGATATTTCCAATTTAGGGTGCAGTTTATAGTGATACCCAAATAGTTTGCTTTAGAGACTTTGGGAACTTCTTCCTTGAATAATAAGATTTTTTCGTAGTTGATAATTTTCTTTTTATATGTTTTGCGAATAATGAGTAGCTTTGATTTGGAGCTATTGATTTTAACCTTCCACCTGCTGCACCAGGTTTCAATATCTTTTACATTGTTTTGTAGTCTTTTAATTGCATTATTTACATTTAAGGATCTGCTGAGTATCGCGGTATCATCCGCATAGAAAGCTGTTTGAATATTTATATCTCCCCTGTTAACTGGGAAGTTTGAGCAGTATATTAGGAAGAGAATGGGCCCCAGAATAGAGCCTTGTGGTACGCCTGCTTGTATTTTTCTCCTAGTAGAGAAATGGTCATTAATTTTAATTTGAAATGTTCTATTGATTAAATAATTCTTAATAACATGAACAAGATCATCAGGAATATTTTGCTGTATCATTTTATATATAAGACCAGTATGCCATACTCTGTCGAACGCTTTAGCGATGTCCAACATGAGTAAGGCAGTGGCTTGTTTTTTGAAGAATCCTTCGCTAATAAATTCAAGTATTCGAATCAACTGTTTAGTTGTGGAGAGATTTTTCCGAAAACCGAATTGATCGTTCGGGAGAAATCTTAATAGTGGGTAAATTCGATTTAATAAAATTCTTTCCATGATTTTAGATAGTGAGGATAAAAGACTAATTGGTCTGTAATTCTCTGCGTTTAAATGATTTTTCCCTGGGCTTTGACCCAGGGCTGAAAGCCCATATATATCAAGATGGAAAAGAGTAAAAACTGGTAACAAATAAATTTCCTTTTTTGATTTTTTGTCGGGAATAATAAAAATCTATAACTACCAATTGTTTTTAACGGATACAATTTTTATATTGAATTGCTTCTTCGCCGAGATAAAATTAATTATAGTGAATTGTTTATTGTTAGGAATAGATTTACTCCTTCCGACTATTATCTAATATTGACATAAATCTCATACCAGTATTTTCTCTTTTCCGTCTCGCTTTCAGGCCTGCTTTGGCTTTCTCGAGAAGTTTTTTCCAGTCTAACGTTTTTCCTACTAGCGTTTTCCAGTTTGTAGTTTTTAAGACAAATGGGTCTTTTTCAGGGTCATCTATCCATCTCAAATTCGGCCTGTCTCTTTTTCGTTTGCCTACTAGTCTGGCATTTACAATAGTTTTCTTGGTACGGTCTTCATCCATTCTGATAACGTGGCCTGCTCATTTTATTCATTGTTGCTTAATGAAGTTTTTTCAAACCATTTAAATCACTTAATGAAGTGAAATCTTTCAAACCATTTGTTGCTGAAAGTCAGATTCCTTACATAGAGTTTATATAGAAGTGTTTCCAGATTTTTGTCCAACCCGTATATCGTTAGTAAGTATGTGATAAACAAAGGAAATGGGGCAGCTTGTGTAGTGAAAAAGTTAACCTATATTTCATGGACAACCTTCACAATTTTTTAAACTTATATGGATTATATTATTAATAAAATTTTATTTAAAATTATAAAATATTTGAACAATTAAATAAAGCTTCGAGAGATATTTTAATTTTAATACTAAAATCTTTTAAAAATTTTGAAAGTACACTGAAGAAAAATATTCAAATTTAAAAATGTAACCAGAAACTATGCATATATTGGAGTTTGTAAGAATCTAGAAACATTATATCTTTATTAATTTTCTTTTGAATTAATAAATTCTTTTCCATCTTTTGATTTGCTCCTAAACAACACGAATAAAAATAATAAAATAATAAAATGGGGAAAATGGAATTTAACATGTAAAAACATGTTAAACACATTACAATATAAAAAAACTCCCATAAAAATAGACTAGAGCTAAAAGCATATCTATATATACTCTCAGTCCTTTCAAATATATATATATATATAATATTAGCTACATTATAGAAAAAACATGGAAAATAATAAAGTTTAATAAAAAGAGAAGAAGAAGTATAAAATAATTTTTTAAAAAATATTTTTTAAATATTTCATATTTCTTCTTTTTTCATTAATCTTTATTATTTTCTACGTTTTCTCTATATTTTTAACTTATTTTATGAGTTCTATATACTTGCAGCTTAGGAAGACCT
>NC_092215.1:27622901-27624465 GCF_043381705.1 Parasteatoda tepidariorum | reverse complement strand
CACACATCTTAACTGTTATAATATTTATTTAGGACTGTTTCTTACCCGAGAATAGTAATTAATGATAAATAGTATCTAATTGAAAGAATAAGAGCTTATTTTAATCTTCATGAAAATCAGACATAAATAAAATGGTATGGTTACCAGTTTTTCTTCTTTTGCGTCCTACTTTTAGACCTAAAATAGACAAATTATCTAAATCTAAATAATAGAGTAAAAAAAGTAGGAGTTTTCAAGGAAGAAATTATTTTCCCTGAAATATTTCTTCTGATGTTTTTCTTACCATTAAAAAAGTGTTTTTTTTCTGAAATAATGTTTCCTCTGAGATAATATTGCCATTCGAATAATTTGTTTTCTGAAATGATGTTAGCATTAAAACAATGGTTTTCTGAAATATTATTACCTCTTTAATACTGTTTCTTCTAAAGTAACTGAATTTCTCGTTCCGCTAAAATAATAAAAATAACTTAATATTATTTCGCATGAAATCACATTATCACTGAAATATGCGCTCTTCTGAAATATTATCATGACTGAAAAGTTGTTGCTTTCCTGAAATAATATTGCAACTAAAATAACAGGGTTAAAGAGAATAGAAGGGCTAGTTCACTCCGCTCTTAGAGCTGAAGCTACGATTTCCCTCCTCGTGACGTCACTGTGTCCACAGATCTCGGAGATCGCAAGCAAATATATTATGATAACTTTGCATATTTCTCTTTGTAAAATTAAGTTAGACTTTTTCTGGTTATTAGCTTTCAAACTTTACGTAATTAACACATTATTTCTGTTCATAAACATAGTTCAAAAAAACTTTCTTGGCCATTATATTAAAAAAAATACCATTTTAAACTTATAAAAATGTTTTACTAGTTGGCGAAAATGACACTATAAATACTTTATTTTAAAAAGTTCAGTTTTAACTTTAATTATTAAGAAAAATGAAAGCATATATCGACACTTTTTTTATCTACATATTCTTTTATAACAATAAGTTGAGTTAAATTTAGAATCCTTGATTTTAAAATATACCGTTAATAGCAATTTGTTCATACCTAATCATTAGGAAACATCAACCTTAAACGCTAATTACTGAAGCAAAATAATAATTTAGGTTCATAATGACATTAGAAATTTTACAATTGTTTACAGATATTTAAATTTACGATGGTATAATTTATAGATATTTAAATTTATGATGATATAATTTATAGATATTTAAACTTAAGAGAATATAACTTTTAAAAAAACCATAAATATTTAGAATAACTACATTAAAAAATATGTTATGAAATTAGGAGAATTTCAACTATATACTATATATTTTATTTATATTTTATATTTCTTTGAATTTATCCACTTTTTAATTTTTTTCACCTGCCTTTTTGAAGTAACGAGGTGGTTTCTATTTAGATAATGAATTTTTATAAAAGTTCTTAACGACAGAATAAACGTATTGCTGTTTTATACTAACTGTGTCATTTCGGAATCCATTCTTTACATAGTTGTTCATTTACTTTAGGGAACACGCGGAAAATTATATTTTTTCCTTTTGTTTTTCTATCAG
>NC_092215.1:27576210-27622738 GCF_043381705.1 Parasteatoda tepidariorum | reverse complement strand
CACACATCTTAACTGTTATAATATTTATTTAGGACTGTTTCTTACCCGAGAATAGTAATTAATGATAAATAGTATCTAATTGAAAGAATAAGAGCTTATTTTAATCTTCATGAAAATCAGACATAAATAAAATGGTATGGTTACCAGTTTTTCTTCTTTTGCGTCCTACTTTTAGACCTAAACTAGACAAATTATCTAAATCTAAATAATAGAGTAAAAAAAGTAGGAGTTTTCAAGAAAGAAATTATTTTCCCTGAAATATTTCTTCTGATTTTTTTCTTACCATTAAAATAATGTTTTTTTTCTGAAATAATATTTCCTCTGAGATAATATTGCAATTCGAATAATTTGTGTTCTGAAATGATATTAGCATTAAAACAATGTTTTTCTGAAATATTATTACCACTTAAATATTGTTTCTTCTGAAATAATATTACCACTGAATTTCTCGTTTCGCTAAAATAATAAAAATAACTCAATATTATTTCCAGAGGTGCTAACTTGCTCCGGACAGCAAACACATACTTTAAAGTGGTAATTTATCAATTGTGATTCTTGGTTTAATAAAGTCAATTTAGTAGATTTTTATCCACCACTATATCTAAATAATTTGTAGACTTATGCACTTCACCACTTTTATAGTATTTATGTCATGCTATACCTTTAAAAAGCAAACAAAAATAGTCAAATATTTGCAAAATTAACTTTGCAGTTATTTACAGTTTTTTTTTATTATTTTGGCTTGTCCGGAGCTGTTGGCATCTCTGTATTTCCCATGAAATCACATTATCACTGAAATATGCATTCTTCTGAAATAATATCACAACTGAAAGGCTGTTGTTTTTCTGAAATAATATTACAACTAAAATAATGTTTCTACAATAGTAATATTACCATTAAAATGCTGTTTTTTATGAAATAATAATGTCGTTGAAACAATGATTCTTTGAAAGTATTATTTCTACTAAAATAATATTTCTATTTAACCTTTTCAGATGCAATGTAGCCTGTCTGGTAACACTTTTTCAACAAATGTTGCAAACCACTAGTAATGTAAAACTAATTGCTTTAAAATGTTCAGCAACTACTATTCTCGAAAAAATAATGAACTGAAATACGTTAAGTGCTCACTAAAAATGAACTCAGGGTTGCGATCTGCCCAGCTTTCTGAAAAAGTTTTTAAAAATTCGCAGAATTTGAACAATGACATTCACTCTTTAAAAGTGACACCACTAACTAATAACATAACAAGAACGAAATAATAACAGAAACAATAAGTTTCATTCCTTATGATACCTTGACTTTCTGATTTGTAGTGGTCGAAAAATACTAAACTAAAAATAACTTAAATTTCGTTTTTTTACTGCTAGAAAATATTTGTTTACTAAGTCGAGCAATTCGTCATGTCTAAGGTCACACTTCCGTATGTTTTGCCTGACTAAAATTTGCAATCAATATTTGGTGTAATGAAAAGGGGTAAATAATATTTCCTTCCATGAAATTTAACTTTTCAATTGAACTAGATATACATGCTATTTTTTTCTGGGCAAATTTAACAAGCTAATTATTTTCAGTTGTTTTGTATTATTACATACCCTCCAACTTATGATAATTTTGAAAATAATTCTTTCTAGTGGTAGCGAACCAAAGTAGAAATTTTTAAAGCAAATGGATCTCTCATAAAACTTTTATCAGAACTTAAGAATCTAGCCATATGGCCTGCACTTTTATAAGTAATAGTGGACAAGTTACGCTAAAATTATTTTTTTTTAAATATTAAGACATTAATCTTGCTACCGTCTGAAAAGAAGAATTCTGAAACTACGGAAATTCCGTAGCAGTTGGAGGGTATGTATATTATAAAATCATTGTAAGAGTGAACTGAATTAAAATCTGTTTTAACACACTGCTGACCGGCAACTTTTCTGAAAATTACACCATGTGCCCTGCTATTGTTTTGAAAGCAGATGTGGAA
Organism: Parasteatoda tepidariorum; assembly: GCF_043381705.1. NCBI lineage: Eukaryota > Metazoa > Arthropoda > Arachnida > Araneae > Theridiidae > Parasteatoda > Parasteatoda tepidariorum. The sequence continues at coordinate 27,620,763 of NC_092215.1, read as the reverse complement.
GTAAAAAATATATAAATAAACTTTAAAAAAGTCTAAATTTTAATGCCGTATGAAAAAAAGTTAACAATCACCTATGTGTAATGGTTCACCACAAGTTTTGAAAATATATCGAGTTTCGTAAAGTTATAATAAATTGGTACAGAATTAAATAGTAAAACTTGAAAAGTAAGGAAAATTACGGCCACTTTCTAAAATAGTCATCACGAGATCACTGCTAACGAAAACACGAGTTAACTCGTGACCGGTCACCAACGTTTGGCCAGCAATGTGTTAAGTAAAAGAAAATTTACGTTATTTTTTTTTATATATATATAACCGTCGTTGAACAGCCGACCCAATTACGATAATACGACTACTATTGCTCAACTCCCTAGCCTTGTAATTTTGAACCCAATTCAGATGACAAGGGAACTCCTGGTTAAATTTTTGGGGGAAATTTGCCTTCGTGGAGGATTTTTGTATGGAAATAAGCCACATTTACGTTAAGACCACGAGAACCTCCCACAGTTAGACTGACAGCAAGGGGAATTTAACCAACGCCTCCTATAACTGAAAGCCTCCCCACGGTTTTTTACAGGTAGTCCGATCAGACCACGGTGAAAGTAAACCCGTTTACAAAAGAGCTATGTAGTAGAAAATATATTAAAAATTAGAAAGTGGTAGCAAATATATGTCAAAAAATTTGTTTAATTTATGAATATGATTGGTTTGTCTTGTTTACCACTACAGATTCAATTCTTAAATATATATAAAAATAGAATTTGGAAAGCGGATCAGTTAAATCCCTGGAAATAATACCACGTAGCATACCTGCCAACTCTTTCTGAATTTCCGGAAGATTTTATTTTCATATTTAAAGTGGTAGCAATACTCATGTTATTCCAATAAACTTTTTGAATTATAATGATAATTATAAATGAGTTTGACCACCGCTGCATATAAATAATTACAATAAATATATTAAAGCATAATAATCCTTGCACAAGCGAACTTCAACAGGATCAAAATATAAATATATTTTTGAGTCAGATTGTTTTCCGTTTATTGTTTTGCAACCACTCAGAAAATCCATTCTCGGAAAGAGTCAAAGTTGGCAGGTATGACGTAGCTGTCCAGATGTATCAGGACAGTGCCTTAGGCACATCTGCCAACTTTTATTCCTTTCGAGGATGATTTTCCTCAGTGGTAGTAAAATGGAATTTAAATTACAATTTTAGGCAGAAACATACGCTTTATTTTAAAAAAGCTTATGTGACTACCACGACAGTATTACATATAAATATATACTTAGTTTTTTTTAAAAAAATTGTGGTGGTCAAAAGATTATTAATTAAGTTCATAAATTCAAGGAATGTATAGAAAGCCTGCATTTTAATACCACTTTAAATGTAGAAATAACACTTTACGCCAAATGCGTAAAAGTTGACAGGTATGCTTAGGTCTTTCTTTTTTCTTTAATTGGCAATGAAGTCACTTCATAATTTGACTGCCGTGGAGAAAATTAATATGCCTTTTGCAACTACAACTAGTAAGCATTAACAATGAGGGAAATATTTGTTCTATAAGGGGGCTTCCCCAACTCCCCATACAACTGAAAGCTTCCACACTGTTTTTTTAAGTAGTTCGATCAGACCACTATGTAGGTAAACCAGTTTACGAAAGAGCTATTTAATAGAAAATCTATTAAAAATTAGAAAGAGATAGCAAATATATGTCAAAAAATTTGTTTAATTTATTAATATGATTGGATTGTCTTATTTACTTGTCAACCGCTGCAGATTCAATTCTCAGATATATATGATAAATTTCTCTCAATTACTTCTAAAATAGAATTTGGGTTCATACACACAACTGGTTCACTTTTTAAATAGTCTGCGCAGACTACTTATTGAAAACAATGTGGAGGCTTTAACCCATGATCCGTCTACCACTGAGAATATTTTTCGTCAGCACTGTGTCGGTGCAGGCCGGATGCGGAATTCGAATCGACCAGCTATCGCTGGGATCGAACCCAGGTCACCTCATTGGGAGGCGAGCGCTCTATCCCCAGAGCCACCTCTAAAAAGAAAATTGTTATAAGAAATATCCGTTTCATCCACAAAAGTTTAACAAATCAATGTATGAAACGAAACCTAAATTGCCGCGCAATCTATAGCGCATATAAAAAAGTCATTCGAAAAAGAATTACTTAAAGATAAAAGTTTCTTTAGTGCAAAGGTCCTTAAAGCTACCGAAAAAAAAATTTTTTTTTTCATCCGAAGAAGTTCAAAGAGGTGCTACTAAATAAAGAAAGCGATCTTTTTCGTCTTGCTCCTCATCACTTTATGATCCTAAGATGCTATCTATCAGACCAACCTCTAAGGCAGAAAGAAAACAAACCTCTGTTTTAGTGCTTTGCCACATCAAACGGTTAAGAGAACAAAATGAATAAGACAGAACTAGTTGCGCTTCAGGAGTTTAAAAGATTCTGAAGTCACTAGATATACTTTTATTTTATTTTTTACCCTTTCAGAGTCGTAAAATATTGTTTTTTGTTGCTCGTAAAATAAAGTTATGAGGAATTTTGCTTAAGGATTTAGAGCTGCTGGATTGTGTGAGAGAAATTTTATGGTTTTGCGATATTTTAGCGACCTATTTTTTCGACCATTTGGTAAGAATGACCCGTAATTGTTTTTAAATAGATATATATTAAGATATACATATAATAGACAGTTCAATTTTGCGCAAACTATAATTAGTGCTTTGTTTTTAGCGTTTGAGGAATAAAAAATAATAAAAAAATTGTAAAATAAATTAATCATCAATGTACAAGTTGAAATTTACGTTTCTCTTTGTAAAAATAATTTTTTTAGAAGTTCAGTTGTTCATTTGTGTTTTTCAGTGAACGTTAGTTGAAATATTCTTTAAAAAATTATGAATTTTTTTTCATTTTAGTTTTTGAAATATTATCATTACAGTTCAATATAATACCAAATATGATTGGAGTTATACAGAAATAAATTAACTAAGTTTTGACCAGAGATCCCATTTAAAAACAGATTTTTTTTAAAAAAGAAAAGAGCTGAGAATTTTACTATTTTTTATATGATTTTTCTTTCTGAAACAAAAAATGCTTGTCTATTGTAATACATTTGCACAATAAACTTCTAACTTTGATCCGTATTCAAGAATTGAGAAATTTAAAACAAAAAACTTAAGTGGAAGCTAATAAAAGAAACTATGCTTTTTATTTAAACATTATGGTACGCTTACATTTTATTTCTCTTTCTCTAATTTCACATTTTTCATTATTGCCAAAAAACAAAAGGCAGCATGAGTTATTCAGCATCTACAATTCATCGAATTTGCAAAATCTTTTGCTTAATTTAATTAAAGGAAAAGAATAAAATTTTTTCAGAAATGAAAAGAAGGCGTAAATAAAAGTTGATTACTACATAAAGTTTTATAATGCCGTCACACATAAAATGCTGTAGTTTATTAGAGAAAAATTGGTTTTTAAACCACTTGTAAATCTCTCTCTTGTTGTCATTTAAAATTTTCACAATACAATATTATTGTTTGTAATTTTAAAAAATATTTTTGCTTGCCATTTTTTAACAAATCGAAACTTAAAATCAAGCATTGCGGTAGGTTTTCTTACACCTCTAATTAATCGTTTTAAACACAAAATAAATCGACTAACAAACACTTATAGGTATACAGTGCGCAAGGAAGAAAACAGACCACCCTCAATAACTTTTGATCTAATGATCCGATATTCACGTTATGGGACTCATCTTTAATGGTTAGAGGAGGTGTTCTAAAATAAGCTAATTAATTAGCTCAAACGGTATTTTAAGTTAGGAAATTAGACACAAAAACGTATTTTCTCTGAATAAACATACCTTAATTTCGGATTGCTGATTTCCAAAATATAGGGAGTAGCCACAATCTGGGAAATATGGTCCCCGTAGCTTGGTCAGGAGAGCTATCCAAGGTTTGGACCCCCTAATGTTAACTCTTTTTTTTTGCGTATGTCGCCATATTTCGATAACTTTTAAAGCTAATTAAAAAATATTTGACGCAATTTTAAAATTCGTTTATCCAACGATAAATTCATGACAAAAGTAAATTTTAGTAAATATTTGCTATTTTTTATTATTTTACTTAATAATAATTAAAAAACTTTTGGATTGCAAGGCATGTAAACTTTTACAAAATTTTAAAGAATCTCATTTTACATGGCAAAATACAAATTTTGAGTAAAATCGGCTGAATACTTCCTGAGAAATCAAATTTTAAATATACGACTCTTTTTAACATTCGTGTTTAAAATTCAAATGTTTTTTGCTTGGATTTATTTTTGGATAAACGAATTTTAAAATTGTGTGCAAAGATTTTTCAATTCGTTTAAAGAGTTCTCGAGATATGGCGAAATACACAAAAAGTAAAATTAACATTTGGGGGTCCAAACTGTGAATCGCTCTCTGTTCCAAACTATGGGGTCCATATTTTTCAGATTGCGGCTACCCCCTATTATAGGGGAGTCAAAAGTCCGAATCCATCAAAAAATAAGTTATGTTTATTTAGAGAAAGTACGTTTTCGTGTCTGATTTCGTAACCTAAATTATCGTCTGCACCAATTAATTAGCATATTTGAGGTCACCCTCTCAAACTATTAAGATTAAGTCCTAGAACATGAAGATCCAATCATTAGATCAAAACGTATGCAGGGTAGTCCATTTTTTATTTTGCGCACTGTACATTAAATGACTTGTATTACTAATATGACCCAGTTGGTATGCATATTTTGTTTGCCTAAGAAAAAAAGGAATTAATAAAAAATTGGTCTTCAAGGAAAAGAGTCACTCTTAATCAAAGATGGTGGGAGCTAACGGGGTTTGAGTTTGAAATGTGACAATCTTAATATAGTTGATATCCTGATCTCAAAGTCCGTGTTTAGTTTATAAAAAAAAAAAAAATAAATAAATAAAAAAATAAAAAACATTTGAGCAGTGGTGGCTCATTCCAATGAGGTGAACCGGGTTCAGATACCAGCTATAGCTGGTCGATACGAATTCCGGACGTAAATTATCCTCAGTGGTAGGCAGATCGTGTGTTCGAGTCCCCTTGCTGTCAAGCTAACCGTGGGAGGCTCTAAATGTAGCTCAAATGCGGGGTTAGATTCATCAAAAAGTTCTCCACGAAGGCAAATTTCGTCCAATACTTGATATAAGAGTTCCCTTGTCTTCTGGATTGGGTTCAAAATTACAAGGCAAGAGCATTTAAATTTGACATTTCCAATTCAAGAGCATTTAAATTTGTGATCAATAAATTTGTATTAAGCTCTAGTCATCAATTTCACTTTATGTTCACATCTATGAAAGTTTTTGAAAACATGCTTACTTAAGGCAAAATAAAATAAGTGATTTATGTTACCCTTCAATATGGGATAGACAACAAAGAGAAATACATTTCGCTTATGTTAGTTGGGGATACAGGGTTGCCCCGGGCTACTAAAAATGCAAAAAGTGCTGTCCAAGAAAACTCAAAGTTTTATTAAAAGAAATTAAAATTAGCAGCTTTTATTTTTTTTAGTTTACTATTGAAACAAATTGTAAACATTGTTTTCGTTTTAAATATGAATAATTTGAAATGGAAGTCATAGTGGTAGTTACAATTGAACAATTAAAGAAATAATAAATAAGAAAGTGATTTGAGTTTCTTCCACTTTTTACATTTATAATCGCCTGTGGCATCCCTGGGATTCCTGGAATATAATCCTGGAATATAATATCAATGAAACATAATTCCAGAGAGATTGATCAAGTTTTTTTAGAATTTTTACCTTTTGGAATTAGGACAAAATATAATTAACTGCTTTACCTAATCAAATATAGCATTAAATACTAGAAAAATTCGACGCACCACGCAATGAAGTAAAAATTAAAAAAAAAATTACAAAATTTGAAAATTGTGCCTTCAAAGAATTACTTCTGATCAAGTGTTTTCAGAATTTTTACCTTTTGGAATTAGGACAAAATATAATAAACTGCTTTCCCTAATCAAATGCATACCCTCCAACTGCTACGGAATTTCCGTAGTTTCAGAAATCTTCTTTTCAGACGGTAGCAAAATGAATGTCTTAATATTTTAAAAAAATTAATTTTATCGTAACTTGTCCACTATTACTTATAAAAGTGCAAACCATATGGCTAGATTCTTAAGTTCTGATAAAAGTTTTATGAGAGATTCATTTGCTTTAAAAATTTCTACTTTGGTTCGCTACCACTAGAAAGAATTATTTTCAAAATCTTCATAAGTTGGAGGGTATGCAAATGTAGCATTAAATACTAGAAAAATTCGATGCACCACGCAATGAAATTAAAATACAATAAAGTAAAAATTTTAAAAGAAAACTTGAAAATTGTGCCTTCAAAGAATTACTTCTGATCAAGTGTTTTTAGAATTTTTATGTTTTGGAATTAGGACAAAGTATAATAAACTGCTTTACCTAATCAAATGTAACACTAAATACTAGAAAAATTCAATGCATAACGCAGTGAAATTAAAATACAATAAAGTAAAAATTAAAACTTTTTTTTTGAAAACTGTGCCTTCAAGGAATTATTTCTGCTCAAGTGTTTTTAAAATTTTCCTTGGGATCCGTGGATCCCCAACAAAAAGCTTAAAACATCAGACGTCAAACTGCAAAACATCAAACTGCATATTATTTATATATCTTTAGTGTTTTAGATATTTAATTTACATAAAAAAGATCATGATGTTCAATTCAATAAAATGTATAAACATTGGTGTCCAAATCTAAAATGTCTGTTATGGAAATAAATGACAGAAAATAGAATCTTACGCAATGCAAGACATTGAAACCACGTCGCTCAACATCTCATTAACTGTCATTCTCTGTGTACACAATCAGACATTAGCACTGATTCAAAGACTATAATCAAGGCTCTCACGATTTCAAATTCTCAATCATTATTCCACAAGTTAATCATTAGATAATAACTACTTTCAGGAATACGGAAAAAAATAAAAATCCCCTAAGGTCTTACGGAAATTGTTTCCAGTTCTTACTATTGTTTAAGTATCAACCATAAACTGCGTGAGGTCTCGTATTATTAGTTGTAGTTCCTTTTAAAGAAAATTAAAATAATATAAAAACATTCCAATGTAATGAAATATATTGCTTTTACAAACTATGCACCCTGTTGATTTTTGTTGTCCTGTTTCCTGTTGTCCTTATTTTCCTATCTAGTTAGTTATTTATGTGATTCAAAACTGTTTTTTGAATCATTTGAATTCTTGGAATTTTTATGACAACTAATTCTGTTGTAATAGTTTTTTGTGTAATTTATTCATTACTTTTATTAGCACGTGCATAGAATGAGTATTCTTGTTATTTTTTATAGAAATGAATTTTGAGCTGACCTTGTGTTATTCTAATGACCTTGAAAAAGGTGGCTTTAGTAATTTTTAAATAAATGCAGTACATTATGCATTTTCATATTATTTCAAGTGTTATGAAATTAAATACATTAAAAAAATCGAAATTACATTTTTTTTTAAATTACGCCTAAAAATAAGTAAATATTTTAGAATCACATCAAGTATTACCTATAGGAAAAGGGACAAAGGAATATAATAAGCTACTTTACTCAATCAAGCGTCTTATTTAATACTAAAAAAATTCAATGAACTATACAATGAAATTAAAATACAATAAAGCAAAAGTTTTTTTTTTTCTTCAAAAAATGTGCCTTCAAAGAACTACTTCCGATCAAGTGCATTTAGAATTTTTAGCTTTTCGAATTAGGACAAATTATTACAATAAATAGCTTTACTTAATCAAACATCGTAGTAAATACTAAAAAAATTCGATGAGATATACAATGAAATTAAAATACAATAAAGTAAGAGTTATTTTTTCAAAAATTTGCCTTCAAAGAATTACTTCCGATTAAGTACTTTTAGAATTTTTACCTTTTAGAATTGGGATAAAATATTATAATAAACTCCTTCAATTAATCAAACGCCGTATTAAATAGTAGAAAAATTCAATGCACCAGGCAATGAAATTAAAATACAATCGAATAAAAATTAAAACCTTTTTTTAAAAAAAATGTGGCTTCAAAGAATTACTTCTGATCAATTGTTTTTAGAATAGTCACCTTTTGGAATTAAAACAAAACATTATACCAAGCTATCTTGCTTAATCAATCATCGTAGTAAATACTTAAAAAATTCAACATACCAAGTTGCAAAATTAAAAAATAATAAAGGAAAAATTTAAAAAACTTAAACATTTTGAAATTTGATTTAAACAAATGGTCGATAAAAAAATTTAGTTCGTGGGCCTTTTTTCCGTTTTTTTTCTACTGTTAAGTTGCTATAAATTCAAAATTATTTCTTCAAACAAAGTACAATAGCATTAGCTTTCAATCGAAAAATCTCTATTTTTTACCACGTTTAACGCGAATTGTCATTATTATTGCTTGAAAACATTTACAAAAATTCTTTAAAAAAAGTTGTAATATTATCACTCACAAAAGTTCTCTCTTAGTATTAATAATCTTCACCATCAAATTTATTTTCATCCAAAAACCTGCGAAAATTTAGGCTATTTCACAGTTTTTGCCTTATAAGATCTAAATAGTGCATCGTACACGAAATTTTAAATGCTCTAAAATTAAAGCACCGAATGGTAATTTTAAATATTACATTTGATTCAACGACCTGATCACAATCAGCAGTCAAAACTGTGCAAATTTTTCTGCTTCGGCCAAAAAGAACTTTCAAATGCCTGTGATCTGAAAATGTCTCTCCAAATAAAAAATAAAAGACAAAAAAGATTTAGAGCATCAAATTTTGCTATTAGGGAGCATTTAAATTTTAAATTTTGCTTAATTCTACCCAAAGATGCAAGCAAAAGCGACTGCTAGTCGTACTCTGTTTTTCCGCTATTTGTCCGGCTGATCTAAGTACTACACTATTTTACTGTTCAATTTGGCTATCATTGTCCTATAAATGAGACTTGAGTCTGGAGATGGCAGATCAGTACAATCTCAATATTTGAATCATAACCTGCTGTTCTACACAATTTTGGGCTACAAAACAGAGCTTGTATAATTAATAGGTTTAATTTAGATTTATTAAAAGTGATTCTGCAAATTTATAGCTTAAATTAACGGTACTTTAAATGGGATCAATAGTTAAAAAATGTAGAGAAATGTATTTATTATAAGCATTTATCTACTTTTCGTGTCCATGATAATATACAAGAAGATAACATACAAGTTTAAAAACCGTGGTGACTCAGTGGATAGAGAGCTCACTTCCCAATGAGGTGACCCTTGCCGACAGGCTAACGAAGGGGATCTTCCGTGGTTTTCATCACCATGAAACGCAAATGTGGGTTAGTTCCATCAAAAAGCACTCCACGAAGGTACATTTCTCCCAGTACTTGTTCCAGTAGTTCCCTTGCCTTCTGAATCGGGTTCAAAATTATAAAGCTACGGAGTTGGACATTGATAGTTGTAAACTTAAAATTGGATCGGCTGTTCAACGAAGGATATAAAATATACAAGTTGATTTTTTTTTTAGATTTATAAATTTAATTTAAAATGATTTTGATCAGCACTAGATATGAATAAATTAAACATATATAAAGTGCATGCAAATTAGCCAACAGTGTTTTCATATCCATACATGGATAGGTACTCTGAAAAACTTGATTAGTTAGTTAGTTAGCCAACAGTGTTTTTTAACTCACAACTAAAAAGACTAAAACTCTATAATAACTTATATGCAAGGTTCTTCATAAAGTTGTTTTTGTTATCGCTTTAAGATCGGAAGCAATTGGAAAACACTGATTTCTTTCTTGTATATGTACCTAAAAGCGTAAGAAGTGCTAGGAAATCTATTTTAGCATGAACATTATTCTAAGTAATTAAAGATAATTAATGGGAGCTAGTCTCAAGCTTTCAAAAGTAAAAATTTCATTAAATCCTGCGGTGTCACAGTTTATGGTCTTTTCAAAAAATTTGCAATTTAGCTTTGCAATATGATAATTTTAAAAATCTATGTTGAGATCATGATATATATTCTTATTTCGGATAAACCATCTTGTTTGTGTTATTTTTCGGCGAAATTTTTTCTGGCATCTTGAGTTTCTCTAGGAGTAATGGGGAGACGTTACATCAAGCTGGAGATGCGCAAATTAGGATGGGACAGATCATTGAGATGTAGAGTAAGCGTTTAAGTCTGAGTTCCATTTTAGAGTTCTGAAGAAGGATTTGTAATTTATGGCACACTGTTTGTGCTTTGTTATAACTGATTTGACATGATCTTTCCAATTAAATTTATTGCTTATGACCAGACCAAGATATTTCGCACTTTTGATAATGGGGATAGTTTCGTTAACGAGAACAACTTGATTTTTTGGAAAAATGGTTTTTCTTTTATGTTGGATAATTAGTAGTTTCGAGTTTTGTCTGTTAACTTTAAACTCCCAGCCTAGACTCCAGGTTTCCATTTTATTCAGTTTTTCTTGGAGTTTCTGTAACGCAGTGTTGGGGTTTTTGGACTTGCCGACGATTTCAGTGTGATCTGAGAAAAATGCTGTAATACTATTAAAGTCTTGACTGTCTGCTGGAAAGTCGCTGGTAAATATAGTATGGACCCTAGGATACTTCCTACATAATTACATTTAGAATCTAATTTCATATCTGCAATGGATATTTTTATTATGAAAACTGTAGCTTTTAGAGAAGAAGCATTTTACTCAGTTTAAACTTGTTTTAAAATGAATATATTACTACTATGCACATATTGAGTTAAATATCTAACCCGCACAATAGTGCACGCTGGGTCTTAAAGGGTTATGATTTAAATAGATGTATTCTCCCTTATAGCTGGTACTGAACTATTACGTACATTCTTACCGGTGGGCACCTGTGAAACTAATTCAAGTAGGCGAGCTACATTACCACGCCACGCTACAATAGATACACATTTTACATTTCAATATATTCACACATCACGCAACAGAGGACAAACAGAGAAACAGACAACCATGCCTGCGCGGGGTTCCAACCAGCGTCAGTTGAAAATTTTGCATAGATTTAATAATCGAATGATTATGCTCTTTCGTTATTATAAAAGTTTCATAACATTTTTTATTTGTTTCTCAGATTACACTGCCACTGGGGAAAATATTTCACACAAATCTCAAATGTTGAAGGTTGTACAAATGGTTGTGTTCTTAATTCTTTGTATGATTTGTGTAAAAACTCAATTTATTTTTAAAAAAATATTTGCTACAATTGAAAGAGTATTTCGTACAAAACTCTAATGTTGGAGAATCATCTTCATAATTCTTGTTAAGATTTGCGCTAAAAATTCTATTTATTTAACAAAAAATTACTTCAGTTCACTAATAAGTATTTCGTACAGACCTAAAATGTTGGAAAATTTTGCAAATAGTCATGCTTTTACTTCTTGATAAGATTTGTGTAAAAAACTCTATTTATTTTTAAAAAAATTGATTCAGTTCACTAGTATTTGAAAAAGTATTTCGTACAAACCTCAAATGTTGTAGGATATGCAAATGGTCATGCTTCTACTTCTTGATAAGATTTGTGTAAAAAATTCTATAGTTCTCTATAATTCTGTAAATTCTGAAGTATTCCATAATTTTTTTAGCGAATTATTTTTTATAGGAATTATAAAGACATTTTTCATAGAATTATAAAGTATTCTATAATTCTATTAAAAACATTGCTTCAGTTCACTACTATTTGAAAAAGAATTTCGTACAAACCTCAAATGTTGGAGGATTTGCAAATGGTCATGCTCTTACTTCTTGATAAGATTTGTGTAAAAAATTCTATTTTTTTAAAAAAAAATAGCTTCAGTTCATTACTATTGGAAAAAGTATTTCGTACACAAGTTGGAGGACATGCAAATGGTCATGTTCTTAATTCTTTGTAAGATTTGTGTTAAAACTCAATTTTTTTTAAAAAAAATATTTACTACTATTGATTACTACTTGAGAAAATATTTCGTACAAACTTCTAATGTTGGAGAGTTGGAGGGTCATATTCATAATTCTTGTTAAGATTTGTGTTAAAAATTCTATTTATTTAACAAAAATTTACCTCAGTTCACTACTACTTAAAAAAGTATTTCGTACAAACCTCAAATGTTGGAGGATATGTAAATGGTTATAAAAGTAATTTATAAAATTTTATATTCATTTTGCAGGTGGCTGAGAGAAAGCTTGCGTGTATGCAATATCTGCTGCTGATGTAACAGATATTGCTTACTCACAAGCTTCTCAGAGTCATAAAAAGTAATTTATGCAATTTTATATTTATTTTGCAGCCGATCGGCCTGTGTAGGGAGCGGGGAACTGTCCTTGCATCAGAAAGGTCCTGGGTTCGAATCCCGGGCAAGGCATAGGTGTTTCTTTCTCTCTGTGTATGTTCTATGTCCTTTCTCCTTTGTGTGTGAATGTATGTGAATGTGACCCGCCCTATAAACGGGTTGTGGTTGTGTGAATGGCGTGGCAGANAGAGAGTTTGAATAAAATTGGCAACCATTTGTCACTTTTAAAAAATGTATAAGAGTTATAAAATACATAATTCCTTTTGAAGTTTGTAGCATTTAAGGAATTTATTCTATAAATAAAGAAAAATAAAAGTCAGTAAGTTCCTAATAGATCGTGTTAAATATATTTACCACCAAAAAAATGGCATTTTTATAAACTAAATGAGTTTTTTTTATATCAATTACTGTTCTTAAGACAATTTCAATTCCAAAAATACTTTAATTTACCTTTACTAGAAATAAAGGGCCCATTAAGGGGTTAAAGTCTTCACTGCCCGCAGGAAAGTCGCAGGTAAATAAAATAAATAGTATGGACCCGAGGATACTTCCTACATAATTAAATTACAAGCCTCAAATGTTGGAGGATATGCAAATGGTCATGCTCTTACTTCTTGATAAGATTTGCGTACAAAATTCTATTTTTTTTTAAAAAAAATAGCTTCAGTTCATTATTATTTGAAAAAAGTATTTCGTACACATGTTGGAGGATATGCAAATGGTCATGTTCTTAATTCTTTGTAAGATTTGTGTAAAAACTCAATTTATTTTTAAAAAAAATATTTGCTACAATTAACTACTACTTGAGAAAGTATTTCGTACAAACCTCTAATGTTGGAGAGTTGGAGGGTCATATTCATAATTCTTCTTAAGATTTGTGTTTAAAATTCTATCTATTTTACAAAAATTTACCTCAGTTCACTACAACTTGAAAAAATATTTCGTACAAACCTCAAATGTTGGAGGATATACAAATGGCTATAAAAGTAATTTATACAATTTTATATTTATTTTACAGGTAGCTGAGAGAAAGCTTGCGTGTATACAATATCTGCTGCTGATGTAACAGATATTGCTTACTCACAAGCTTCTCAGAGTTATGAAAAGTAATTTATACAATTTTATATTTATTTTACAGCCGACCGGCCTGTGTAGGGAGCGGGGAACTGCCCTTGCATCAGAAAGGTCCTGGGTTCGAATCCCGGGCAAGGCATGGGTGTTTCTTTCTCTCTCTCTCTCTTTGTGTTCTGTGTCCTTTCTCCTTTGTGTGTGAATGTGACCAGCCCTATAAACGGGTTGTGGTTGTGTGAATGGCGTGGCAGAAGTCGAATTCCTGGCCATAGATGGCGCCACTGAAAAACAGGAACACTCGCACCCCCACTGACTAAACAGGCATACGACAACAACAAAAAAAATTTTTTACAGGTAGCTGAGAGAAAACTTGCGTGTACGCAATATCTGCAGCTGATGTAATAGATATTGCTTACTCACAAGCTTCTCAGAGTTATAAAAATTAATTGATACAGTTTTATATTTATTTTACAGATAGCTGAGAGAAAACTTGCATGTATGTAATATCTGCTGCTGATGTAACAGATATTGCTTACTCGTAAGCGTCTCAATCAGAGTTACGAAAAGTTATTTATACAGTTTTATATTTATTTTGCAGGTAGCAGAGAGAAAGCGTATGTGTATGCAATATCTGCTGCTGGTGTAGCATATAGTGTGACTCGAGCATGTAGTAAAGGAGAACTTGGCGAATGTCGTTGTGACGAGTTAGTAAGAAAACGTGACAATGGTGGCCGTTGGAAATGGGGAGGTTGCTCTGACGATATCAAATTTGGAGCAAGATTCAGTAAAGATTTCGTAGATTCAGGAGAAGATCAACGCGCACCTGAAGGTCTTATGAACATACATAACAATGAAGCCGGGAGAAGAGTAAGTAATCATATTTATAAACATTATACATTATTTTTTCTGATTCTATATACTATTACATAGGTAATAACTCATATATTTACAATCAAATTTAATTCTCAATTAATTGTAATCAATCGAAGGGCTTCGGGAGATATATTTGTTAATCCTTTCCGGTGCAGTGTCGCCAGACTGGCAATTCAACAATTATTTCAAGCCACCAGAAATGTAAAACTAATTGCTTTTAAACGTTTAGCAACCACTATTCCTTAAACAACAAAGAGATAAAGTATGTCGCTTCACTTAGAATGTGCTTTTTAGGGTCGCACTTGCCAATGTCTTACCTGACCAAAATTTTAAATCGAGATTTGCTGTTTTAGAGAGGGTTAGCCACGCTTTTTTCAGAGTTGATATTTTCCATCAAACAATTCCTCGATGTAATTTCAAGTAAGTACTTTTGAAGTTCGTGAAATGTCAGCTAGATAGCAGCATGGTGCACGGATACATATTATTGTCTAGATGGAAATCGCAGTGTTTTTACCAAAAACGCTCTCCTGAACAATTTGAAATTGTGACTTATCATTTTTTGCACGAAACTCTTGAATTATAAAAGTCACAAACTCAAAAGTAGTTACTTTTAAAGCACACATCTAGTTTAATAGTCTATCAATTGAATTGTACATACGGGCCGTTCTTCAGATAATGTGATATTCATGTAGTCTCATTCAATTTCTTTTTCTCATAAAGACTTTTTATCATTTTCAAAAAAATTAAAACCTTCCAAATATCTCAAAAACAAATAATTTATCTTTTAAATTCGTTAAATCTGCTCTAGAAAGTAGCAAAATACACTGAAACATATTATTTCCGACATGGAAATCCCAGTGATTTTACCTTAAAACGCTCTCCTGAACAATTTGAAACTGTGGCTTATCATTATTTTTCGCAAATCTCTTCGATTATAAAATTAAATAAACACATTAATTACTTATAAGGCACACATATCCTGTCTAATTTTATAGTCTATCAGCTCAATTATATTTAAGGGTCATTCTTCAGAAAGTGTGATATTTGTGTCTTTTTTAGCCTTATTTAATTTCTTTTTCTTATAAAGATTTCATCTTTTTAAAAAAATTTTAAAACCTTCCGCGAATTCCTTAAATTATTAAAGTTAAAACTCGAGAGCAATTAATTGTAAAGCGCACATAGCTTGTCTAGTTTAATAGTCTGTCCACTCATTTGTATTTATGTGTCATGATCCAGAAAGTGTGATATTTGTGTGCTTAACCTTTGTCAATTTCTCTTTCTTATAAAGATTTTTCTTTTTCTTTTTTTAAAGAAAAAAAACAATTGAAAACTTTCAAATATTTCAAAAACTTGAAGTTTATCTTATTATAAACATTAGGGTTAATCACTTAATTTGGATATGTAAATGCCACTTTTGTTCCCTGTCCTGAAACTTATGACTCGATATTTCAAGTAAATTTTCAATGTAATTGCATGGTTTGCTAAATATAAATTAAGCATTTTTTTCACGTAAATGTTATGGTTACTAGAAATTTAAGATTTTTTCTTCATCAGTCTTTTTGTATTTTCAAAATTCATGATAAAAACACGGTCTCTTAACTTACTTGTCACAACCTTCCATTACTATTTTATAATGAAATAAAATTATAATGAGTAATGAAATTACACTCTAGACATACCTGCCAACTTTTAATCCTTTCCATTATAATTTTTCCCAGTGGTATTAAAATGGAATTAAAACTTCAATTTTAAGCAAACAAATACGTTGTATTTGAGAAAACTTAAGTTGACAACCATGATAGTAACGCATATTGATATATGTGCTTAATTTTTGTAAGAATAGTGGTGATCAAAATCATTTAAAAATTAAATTTATAAAAGAAAAAATAGTATATATTTACTACCACTTTAAATATGAAAATAAAATCTTCCGGAAAATCCGGAAGAGTTGGCAGGTATGTCTAGATGATCATGTATTGAATCAGATAGGTAAGCTTAACCAACGCCTCCTATAAATAAAGGCCTCCACTCTGTTTTTTGTCTGGGTAGTCCGATCAGACCATTATGAAGGTAAACAAGTTTACGAAAGATGCATTTAATAGAAAATCTAGTAAAAATAAGATAGTGGTAGCAAATATATGTCTAAAAATTTGTTTAATTTAAAAATAAGATTGGTCTGTCTTATTTACTTGTGAACCACTACAGATTGAGTTCTCAAATATATACGATATGTTTCTGTTAAGTACATTTAAAATAGAATTTAGGCTTATCCTCATAACTTGTTCGCTTTTTAAGTAATCTACGCAGACTACTTATAAAATCCCGTGTGGAGGCTTTCTGATGTAGAAGGTGATGGCTTAAACTTCTGCTTAACACGTTGAGCGCCGCATCAGCCATCGATGACTGACACTGGATTCTCCATTTAGGCCACTTCAACTACCGGTGGCTGACACTGAAATTATATTTAGGCTGCGTCAATCACCGGTGGCTGACACTGAAATTACATTTAGACTGCGTATGCCACCGCTTGCTGACACTGACCTTTCACATGGGCCGCGAGAAATAGCTGGCTGTCAGCGTATAACATGATATAGAACTATAAATTTTGCACTTTTTTATGGAATTGCAGAACATTTATTCAAAATTTACTTAATTATTGTGATTCTTGGTTTAATAAATTCAATTTAGTAGATTTTTATCCACCACTATTTTCAAACAATTTGTAGGCATATATAATTTACCACTTTTTTCAGAGAAGTCATGCTAAACCTTTTATAAACTAGCAAAATCTGTCTATATTTGCAAATTTAGTTTGTAGTTATTTACCGTGTGGCCTGACGAGCAAGCCATGTAAAATTAGCGTGATATTCAACGTGTAATAGTGCAACTGATGGTCCAGAATATCGGGTTCTATCATGCACCGTAAGCAAATGATTAAATGTAAGAATATATTAATCTTTTCTTCTATATTTCATCTTAACTTTATCAATTAGTTTATATTTTATGATTTTTAATGGAGATCATTTTTTTTTTTCTGTTGCGTGAGATTTCTGAACGAATCTTAGATATTTCTGCGTCGCTGATTTAAAATCTGTTATCCATTTTTCTCTACAAGGTACAGTTTTTATGCAATTTAGTAAGATATTCCGAACCAGGAAGTTTTATAATTTACTGGAGGGAATTTTGATTTTCCCCTTTCTGTGTTACGTAGGGAGTTGTCGAAAAAGGGTAATCTTACATGTACGTTTATGGTGCGATACATTAAGATCCTTTTTGTCTTAAATGTTTTTTTTAAAGTGTATATATATATAAACCTATACGTTTTTAACAAACTTGTACATTTAGACAAAAAGTTAACTAAACTAAAAATATGATTTTGAGCAAATTCTGCAGATTTCCAAACAAATATACTTCGGTTTTTTTGGCCAACCCAATACCACTAACTAACTAACTAATCAACTTTTTTCAGAGTACCTATCCATGTATGGATATCTGCTCTTTCATCTAAATTGGATAATATGTGGTGGAAGGGAAGGGAGGTGCTGCGTTAACGTTAAGTTAAATCTCAGAATGAACAATAGTTGATAAAATCAAGTCTGAGTCATACATAAAAATAAGTCGCAAGTTGATACATAATAAAGGGAACAAATTGAAGATAGAGATAAAGAAAGAATATTTACACTATTTACAAATTTACAAAAGTGGGAAGACTCCCTGTGCACTAGTCATGATTATCCGATATGCTTAGAGAGAACACAGTCGCTTAAGAAAAAAGCGGTTATCGGGCTGAAATTTTTATTGTCATCTATGAAATCAATGTCTAATAACTTATTGAATTTACATGTTGAACAATTTTTGGCACCTTTAAAAAAGGATGCATTGAGTTTAAAAAGGCACTCGTCTATTTTGTCGATTTTGAGGTCATTATAGAGGGTGTTATTTCCCAATACCACTCCCGCCTTCTGCGGTTTTTACGAAAAATTTTTAACAATTTATGTTGTAACAAAATTCTTTTTTCAAGAATTGATTTAAAATGCTTTGAACACCACGACATTTAAATAATTCAAAGACTTTTTAAGCATGTTTTGATGATTTTAAGTGCTGATAAAATTTCAAAAACTTTCGTTGACTAAATTTTCACTATAAAAAGTATGCAGGTTGGCAGCTCTAATTCTATAACTGTTAATAGTAACAGTTACGGATAGTTTAACCCTTAACGGACTAATAGTGCCATATTAGTGGAATTGCACTTATCATTAATTTCAGGGTTCATACATATCTAAAAGAATAAAAAGTGGTAGTAATACTAATATAATTTTTTTATATTATTATGTTTGTAGCTACCAGAATAATTTAGCTTCTCTAAGTAAATATATGAAGATCCAAAAGTGGAGGATGTGAAATTTTAATTCGATAGTAGTAGCTAATATTAAGAAATTTTCAGGTTCTTTGTAACAAAATTGATACCAGTTTTTAATTTTTTCCCGGTGCGTACGAATTCTGTTATTGAGTCCAACATCGCTCATAAGATAGCTAAAATCATTTTATTACACTTTTAGTTCCTTATTGTTTTGATATTTGCCAACTAATTTATTTATAATTAATCATTATAATTTCAGGGATTCTACAGGCGGCTGAAAATGTATGAAATGGGAGAAATTCAACTCCTTTTTACTTATTTAATCTATTTAAATATTCAATCGTAACTATCAACATGACTTTTACAAATTATTATATTTAAAACAAAAACATTCTTTTTATTTGCTGTCTATACTAAATTGAAAGACATATGCTAGATAAAATTGCTAATTGTAATCTATTGAAATAGATTTTTGCTTTTTATTAGTCACCACTTTTTACATTTTTAGTCTCCTCGGCATCTCTGTAATGAATCATTATAATAATTTTAATAATACTTTGTGAGAATTACACTAAGGGTTAATTCATTCCACCTTAATAAAAAAAGAGTAAAAATGAACCTTGTTTCGGTAAAGAATGAAATACACAAACTTATTAACAGCTATAGTTTGTCTATTTAAAGAACTGCCCAAGCCATTTATCAGGAGCAGTGGAAGTGGCTATGGTTACAAGGTTTAACTATTTTAAGTACCATTATTTGTTGGACCATTATTTAAGACAGTCTTTGGCTCGTGTCGGCGAGAGAAAGATTGAACGCATATGTCTATACGCATAGCCCTGGAGGGTATGCGTATAAGCACAAATAACATTTTTAAAAGTTATTTATAGTAGCACATACATGTGCATGCTTGTGGGCTCTTTAAAAAGACAGCATATAAGTCTTAATCAAGTTGTGGTAGGTAGGTACTTTATTTACGTCGCACTAGCTTAATTAAATTGAAGAACAATTAATAAAACACAAATTAGAATAGAACAGTCGACCGGATTGCGTAGAGGTCAGGAAACTGGCATGCATCCGAAAGGTTCTGGGTTCGAATCTCGGACAAAGTATGGATGCTCTTTCATTCTCTGTACTATCTGCCTTTACTCTGGGAGCAACGTTGGCCCACCTAATATGGTACCCCTGAAAGAGTGGCTAACAAATCTGCCCTAATGCGCCTGAATTGACGAAATGTCAACCCATGTGGGCATTGGAAAAAAAGAATAAAACATCACTAAAATACATCCAAAACTACTGCCGAAATCGAACTCGTTACCTCCACGCTAAGACCTCTAGTCCAGGGAAGCCACCACACGGTTTTTTATAAGTAGTCTGCGCAGACTATTTAAAAAGTGAACCCTCATTGTTAATATTTATTAGTTGTTGTAGCAAAAGCTATATAAATTTTCTCCACTGCAATCAAATTATGAAGTGACTTCATTGCCACTTAAAGAAAGAAAAAAGACTTAAGGGCTTATAGGCACTGTCCTGATTCATCTGGACCGCTACGTGGTATTATTTCCAAGGATATAAACTGATCCGGTTTCTTCTAAAGTTTTAATAAATTGGTATCAAATGAAATAGTAAACTTTGAAGAATAGTAATTACGCCCACTCCTTAAAAAAGACACCACGAGATAGCTGCAACCATGTTGCATTTCTTATGATTCTTTGAATTTTTAATCTGTAGCTGTGATAAATGAAAAAATCTAAATTAAAAATAACTAAAATTATGTTACCACTAGAAAATATTTTTTTTCAAACCGGAGCAAGTTTATTTTTTTACCCAGCTTCTTCACCACAACTTCTGAAAAAGTATATTATTTTTTAGTGGTAAAGCAGCAAAAACCATTTAAATGCAGGCTTGTCTCATGAGTGCCATACATTTATATATGTGCTTGAACTGTTGGTCAAATTCTTTTCCTTTTTATTTATTGAACTAGTTTGATTGTAGCATGTAAGCGCAGCTCCCGTGACGAAAATGATATTTTTACTATTTCAGACCACATTAAGTCGTAAACTTCTTAACAAAATGTAAATTTTTAAGGTGTTATTAAATATAGGATGAGTACGAACTTCTAGATTCTTCAAAGTGAAAGATTGTTTAAATATATTTCAACCACTTTTTATTTTTGGAATTAAAATCGTAGCATTGATGCCAACCTGTAAGCCCTATCATCTCACTGTGTTTTAAATGGTAGATAAATGAAAATTTAAGCAATCTCACTTCGTTTAGTTATGGCATCACTTAAATTCACAGATCTTACATGCTTGTTTAAACTGATTACACATAATGTTGGTCAAAATCATTGTAAATTAAATTTGTTAATTCAAGAATAAAATTATAAACCTTAAAATTCCCATCCAACTTAAATACAAAAAAAAAATTCCCGTTTGACCGGGAGAATTTGGCATAGATGTAATATGGTACTCAAGAACAGCGATCGCCACGGACCACCAGGCAGAAAACATTTTATCTCGTGGACTACTTCATCATTTTTTCATCTTTTTTGTGCAAGGGAAAATTTTTCCAAATGATTAGGGTAGGTTTGTAAATGTCACCTTCCCAATCAAATTTACATATCTCAGCAATTTTAAAATTATTGTACTAATTGAATCATTATTAAATGCGGCAAGTTTTCAAATAAACATATTGTAAATTTTTAATGAAATTTAACATGGCAACCAAGGAAAACAAAGAAAAGTCAAGTAATAATAATGATTAAAGACTATTTAATTGCAGTGTTCCGCAGACCTCTGCTTGGTGATCGCTACTTTAAAGTACTGGTAAGAGATAAAAGATAGAAATGTCCCATTTCAAATACTAAACTAAGAGAAAATGGCCAAATTAAAAACTGGTACTAAGTATCTGATTAATGATCATCGGGTTTTTAATTTTTCTTTGGGGATTAAGTTAAAAATCTCATCTGATACCTACACTAAATACATTGATATTTATATGGTGCGTTATCACTAAGTTAAAAATCTCAACTGATACCTACACTAAATATATTTACTGGTACACTAAATACATTTATATGGAGTCTTAGTTATCAATGCCTTACTCAACTTTCAATGAAAAAAAGCAACTAAAAAAGTGGTAGTACAGAACGCCAAAGAAAGGACTACCCGGAATAACTTTCTATCTAATGATCGGATCTTCACGTTCTAGGACTCCATCTTAGTGGTTCGAGAGGCAAATCTCAAAAATGCTAATTAATTAGTATAGACGATATTATTAGTTAAGAAATCAGACACAAAAACGTATTTTCTCTGAATAAACATACCTTTTTCTGCGGATTCAGATTTCAGATTCCCGAAATATAGAGGGTAGCCGTAATCTGGGAAATATGGTTCTAATAGTTTGGTTAGAAGAGCCGTCCGAAGTTTGGAACTCATAATGTTAATATTACTTTTTGAGTATTTCGCAATGTCTCGAGAATTTTTTAAGCAAATTGAAACATTTTTCCACACAATTATAAAATTATTTTATCCAAAGATTAAAATTATTTTATTCTGCGGAAAATGATTTTTAATAATTATTTATTATTTTTCATCATTTCACTTAATAATAGTCGAAAAAATTTTATATTCTAAGGTATAAAATTTTTTGCATCATTTTGAAGAACGTAAATTTTTATTGGCAACATTGAAAATTTGACCGAAATCGGTTGACTAGTTGCTGAATAATAGAATTTTGAAAAATTCGTATTTTTTAAATTAGATTTCTCAGGAACTATTCCAACGGTTTTACTCAAATTTTGATTTTTGCATATAAAATTGCATTTTTTGAAATGATGTGAGTGAAACACCGACGTTCCATCACCCAACAATATTTAATAGGGTAAATTTACGTTTTTTTAACTTTACTCGAAATAAAAACTTTTATTTTTTCAACTTTATACTTTAGATGGAATTTTTCCTTGAAAAATAGCAGGTCATTAATATTTATCTAAATTGCGCAGATATGGTGGTGGACAAAATCGTTTTAAATCAAATTTATTACATCTAAAATAAAATTGTTAAAGTTAAAATTTGTAATCAATTATAATCATATCTTCCAACTCACGGCCAAATTTTTTCCTTATTATCTGTCTTTGTGTTTATAAAATTATATTTATAATTATTTTGACAACCTCAAACTAAAAACTTTCAAAAAAATAAACCTATGTATTAAACATAAAAAATCCCTTAAGATCTCATGCCTTATATGTGTAAAAACCTGACAAAATATAAAAAATTGCTATTGACTTAAATGTTTTTACTCTACTTTTCAACTACCATAATGAAAATTCTTAAGCAAAAATCAAAGAAGTTATTAACTATACTTTATTCAAAGAAAATTTCCCAATAGAATGGAAAAAGTCGGCATGCATGTTTATCATTATTATTTTTTATTCATTATAAATTTCCTGAATTCAAGAAGAGAATTATGAATTACTCTGTATCATAAAAATATAACAGCAAAAACAAGAAGTCTTTTTTACATTTCAGTTTATTTTATTAATTGCATATATTTTATTCTAGGGCTTAAGATCAAAAATGGAATTAGTTTGCAAATGTCACGGTGTTTCTGGCTCTTGCTCAATGCGAGTTTGTTGGAGACGACTAAAACCTTTTAGAGAGATTGGTGACTTGTTAACGTCTAAGTTTGATGGTGCCACTCTTGTAAAAGCAGTTGAAAGAAGACACAAAACCAAATTACGGCCAGTCCGTAAAAATGTAAAAAGACCTAGCAAAAAGGATCTTGTTTATCTCGACGACTCGCCTGATTACTGCGTCCGTAATGAAACGTAAGAGTTTTTATTTTAATTGAACATTATATTTTCATTTTATAATCCTTAAATTTAATTTTGCTAAATACATAAGCAATTAAATAATTTAAAATATTAGAATATCAAGATGGTACATGGCTAGTTATTGCCCACATTCAGAGCATCTCTTTCAGAGATGTGAAAAATTTTGCCATCTGCATAAAAGGAAACGATCACGATCTGCCAAACACCAGATTGTTTGGACCTAAGCATAGAGTAAATTTATTCAAGACCCTCCCAAGTCATTTAGTTTCGTCGAGTCAACTGCCTCTTGGACCTGGTCCATCACCTCCTACATCAGAAAGTCTCCACACGGCATTTTATAAGCAGTCTGCGCAGATTATTTAAAAAGCAAGCCAATTGTGAACATGAACCCAAGTTCCACTTTAAAAGTACTTGAGAGAAATTTATCATGTATATTCGAGAAATGAATCTGTAATGGTTGACAAGTATATAAGACAAACCAATCATATTCATGAATTTAAAAAAAAAAATTTGACATATATTTGCTACCTCTTTCTAATTTTTAATAGATTTTCTATTAAATGGCTCTTTCGTAAACTCGTTTACCTCCATGGTGGTCTAATTGGACGACCAATAAAAATCTGTGTGGAGACTTTCAGTTATATGAGGCGCTACCTGGTCTGACCTCGTCAGACTTCTTAGGACTAGTAACAGCAAAGAAATTTTTTAAAAAATAAATGAAATTTCTCCATAAAATATCTAATTTAATTTACCATACAATTATAATTCATTTTACCAAATCTTTTACTCTCACAGATTTCAGCAGATCAAGACAACCATTAACACTTAGAGTTCCTCCGAAGCACTAAAATTGAAATAAAACGTTTTTACTTTACTTTAAAAAATAATAATCAATTGTAATCAATAACCATATTCACTAATGCAACAATGGAGCACGGCGAGTATTCTTGAAAGACGAGTTTTCTCGTCTGCCGTGATGAAAGAGTAGCATAAGAAGGATTTGGAGCATAAGAAGCATTTTTGGAGCATAAGAAGGTTCCTGATACTTTTACAAAGTTGCCACGGACCACTAAAAAGCAAAAAGTACTGACTAATAAAATTTAAACTTTTACTTAAGGAGGTTAAAATTTGCTCTTTTTGTAGCATATTTTTTCAGATTTCTGTTGAAAGTGAAAAATGCTATTACATGAATAATATGAAATGTAAGTCATAGTGGCATTTACGATTGAAAGTTTAAAGAGATAGTAAATAAATAAAAGTGGATTAAGTTTCTACCAGCTTTTAGATAAATAGTCACCTGTAGCATCCCTGCATTTAGAACCAAACAGTTTAACAACAACAATCCCTTATAAAGCCCCTCTTCTGGCAAAATTTAAATGATAAACATTTCGAACAGATGTTAAAGATTTATGGATTTCCTTATCTGGAGCCTTGTGAACTGAAAATTAAGAAAGGACTGACACTTTATTTTCTTCTAGCAGCATATGTACACTGTTCAAAACAATTAAAAGATATTGTAAGTCTTGTATAAAATAACGGTATAAGCAAAACACTTATTGCTTAAAATGGAAGAAGAGAGTAGCAAAGGTAAATGTTTGTTATTTTCAAACTTCTCAGTATGCAGATTTTGAGTTTGACGTCAATGACGACGCTATAGTGGTAGCGAATTCAATTTGGCTTTCAACTTAATGTAAGACAAAGCTAAAAAGAATGCTCGACATTCAGTAAGCACGTTGTTTCGATCGATGAATGTGGTGTCTCAGCGAAATCATTTAACCGAATCAGAAGCTTGGAGAATTTTTGGCCAGTTAGAGGTCGGAGAAACACAAGCCGTAGTAGTAGAAGTGATTGGAGTTTCAGAAAGTGTGATTTCCATGATCTGGAACCGTTATTTGGAGGCTGGAAATATAGGCCGAAGATCAGGTTAAGGGCTCAGACGTGCAACAACACCCAATGAGGACCATTATTTAACGCTAACGGCTCGGAGAGACCGAAATAGGAATGCCACTCTTCTTCAACAACACCTTCTCTCGGCTACTGGCACAACAGTTTCGACACAAACTGTCTGAAACCATCTTCACGCAGCAGCTACAGTTCTGTATGTTCGCCGACCAATGATGTGTGCCACGTTAACAGCGAGGCACCGTCACGCCCGCTGGGAGTGAGTAACAGAGCATATAAACTGGAGGAGAAATGAATGACGCGATATTCTTTTCCCTGAGGAGTTCATCCTGATAATCTGTTCATACTGATAATAGGCGTATTTTCATCTGGTGGGAACGTGGCGCTAGAAACAATCCTGCCTTCCTGCTCGAAACTGTGAGATTTGCGATGGGGTCTATCCTGGCATCTCCATTGACAGCCTTCATGCAACTGGCCAATAACTGTCAGTTACGGGAGTGCTTTGCATGACTTTTTAAAATGTGATTATTATTAATTAAATATAGTAATTAAACCTGTGGATTAAATATCATCAACAACAAAATATTAACAACTTCAAATCCATGGATTCCATTCCCCCAACTTCAGATCGATGGGTTTCATCTTTTCTGAGAAATAAAGGCAATCAATGAGTCATACATTGCCGCCTCCATGCATCTTGACATTAGTCTAGAAATTGTGATGCTTAAACCTTTATACAATTGGCCAATAACTGTCAGATGCGGAAGTGCTTTACATTGCTTTTTAGAGTACGCTTACTATTAAGCAAATACAGTAATTAAACCTGTGGATAGGATATCATCAATAACAAAATATTTACAACTTGAAATCCATGGGAACCATCTTGTTTGAGACAGAAGGCAATCGGTGAGCCATGCATCATGACGTTAGTCTGGAAATTGTGAAGCCGAAACCTCCATACAATGGGCCAATAACTGTCAATTGCGGAAGTGCTTTATATTACTTTTTAGAGTGCCCTTACAATTAAGTAATTTAACCTGTGGATAAAATATCAGCAGTAACAAAATATTAACAATTTAATTTATGCTGCATAATTTTCCTTTTTTTCTTCTTTTACAGATTAGGTGTGCTCGGGACTCGTGGTCGACTATGTAATAGCACGAGCTATGGAATGGATGGTTGCAGATTATTGTGCTGCGGCAGAGGATACCAGACTGTGATTCGAGAAGTAGAGGAAAAATGCCAGTGCAAGTTCGTCTGGTGCTGCAAAGTCCATTGTGAAATGTGTAGTTTTAAAAGAGAAGAGCACTACTGTAACTGAAAAATACTTCGTCCATCTAGAATCGGATATAAACGTAAAAACAGACCAGAAAGAAATACTTCTGGCCTCAGGTTATGCAACATCAGTTCTTTTGATGTTTTAAAACGATTCCTTATGAAGAGTTGAAGCGTTAAGCTACAAGATGTTAAAGATGTTTTCCATTCTGGCACGAGCTCTTCGACAATCGAATTGACATATTCTTCTTATTCTAAGCACGCACATAGACTATGAGTTGGTGAATTATTAATGCCATTGAAAAAGAAACAATTCATACTCTCGGGACGTGTTCACTAATTCATTTTTATTATGATTGCTTCACTACTGAAGCAAATTCTTTATTTCTCATTAATTTCTTTTATTTAAATATAAATTAAGCCAGCTGCAAGTTTCAGTTTTTGAAACTAGTGTACAGTTTCTTCCCTTTCTTTTCTATAATTATAAAAAGAATTATTTAAGTAGCAAGTATGGATTTAATGTATAGTTTTTTTAACAGTTTTAAGAATTATAAAGAAATTTTTAAACAAATTTGAATCTAATGTAGAGCTGCCAACCATTATGGTGCATCTGTAATATTTCATATTTATATTTAAAAGGGTATTACATTTTCTAAATTTCTCCTTAATTATTGAAATTTTAAATTTTTTCAAAATAGTTTTGATCACCACTGCACACAAATAAATTAATCATATTCATAAAATTAAGCTATTTAAACAATAGTATGTTTACAGAGATACCAACTTACTCCGTACAGCTGATAAATATTTTCGAGTGCTAGGCTTTTAATGTATTATTCTTGGTTTAGTAAATTCGGCTTACAGGGTTTTTACTCACGATTACTTCTTATTAATTCAAAGACTTAAGTGATACGCCACTTTGTTACGGTTAAGCCTTCCCAGGCACCCAATTTTTTGATAATAAACGCAACGGTTAAGCCTAGGGGCCGCTGCGCAGCCCAGGTGCCCAGTTTTTGCGAAATAAAAAAGAAAAGAAAGAACGGTTAAGCCATGTTGAGCCTTTTAAAACGTTGGCAAAATTAACCGAAAATCTGCGAATTTTGGTTTGCGGTTTTCTACCGTCTCTTTTAAATATTTTGGCAATTCTGGAGCAGTTGGGATCTCTGTGTTTAAATCCAGGCAATTTAATAAAATTTTTACCTACAATTGTTCATCAGCTATCTTTTCACTATCACTTCGCATATTCCTCCGCAAAAGAATTAAAAGTTGGCAGGTGTGTCAAATGTATAGTTATTTTTTTTCGAGAATAATTTTCAAAAATTATAAAAAGAGCTCTTCAAGTAAAATATTTGGATCTAATGTATAATTTTTTTATAATTATAAATTTCAAAAATTGCATAAAAAGCGTAAACTCTCATAGCTTTTTTCAAATCTCAGTTTTGAAGGAAATGTATAGATTTTGTTAAAAAGAAGAAAAAAAAGAAAGAAGGAAACTAGAATAACAGAAAAATACTTCTCATGCGGCACTTACTTACATTTTTGCTGCCTGGAAATACTTTAATCAACTTCAGTCAAAAATAACTTCAACTATAATTGTTGCTCATTACTTTATCAGCCTCAATGAAGAATAACTTCAACTATAACTGTTACTTATTACTTTAATCAGCTTCAATTAAAAATAACTTTAACTATAACTGTTGCTTATTACTTTAATCAGCTTCAATTTGGAATAACTGTTGCTTATCACTTTGATCAGCATTTTATTTTTAAATACTAGATTAATACTTAAATGCAAACACTTTAAACCTTCGTTTCATAACTAATTTCCAAGTAGTATTATAAAATCTTTTCTTAAGATTGAATGATAAGTGTGTTATGTGGTGTGTACATTTATCTTTTCGTCAACTTCACACCGCCAACTGCATTTTGGACGATCATCTTTACTTCTTCATTCATTTATTTTGTAATCATTGATGTATAATCATTTATATTTTCTTAGTGCAACATTTTTTATGACTCTGAATTATTACTATGAAATTGAAGTAATACTCCCGCACGAAAGTATACGTAGACGTGAAATAAACTCAAATATTTTTGGTGTGTGAAACGCATAACACAAACTAATATAAAATAATAGGAAGAAGTCGTCCCTAGATACAAAAAAAACTCTTTTTGTGTCCTTTGATGTTTTGTAGCTTAGATATCAACGTCTACTTTCTTGCTGAAGTAAGCCAAGCCTTTGCAACTCTAGTCTCTCTATTCACCAGCTTGTATGAATATATATCAAAAAGAGAGCGCAATTTTGTAAATATAGCTGAATTTCATTTTAAACCGTCGTTTTTGCCATTTATGTGTTTTATGGCGAAAGTATCCATCCTGAAATTCAAACAAACGAAAATTTTAAAGAAAGGAATAAATAAGAAAAACTGTACATTTATACTGATCAAAATTTAAAACAAAATATATACTAATTGAAATAATATCAGTAACGCCAGGTTATATAACATTTTCGGATATATTGCTCTTCCTATTTCTTGAAAAAAAGAATAACGATACTTAAAAGTTAAGTTAAAGAGTTATTTCTCATAATTACTTTTTTTTAAAAAAAACGTGAGAAATTGTTTTTTTCTTGGAGAAAGGCGATTAACATTTTCTACAAATAATTTATAATCTTGCGTGCAAAAATTATACTTCTATTAACAACGGTAGCTATGAGGAATAAAATCATCGGTGATCATTGGCAATAACAATAATTACCATGATTGATGACATACTACTGCAAAGAAAGGAATGGTTGTTTTTATTAACCAATAGTTGTAATATAATGCATATCATCGCGTTCGCTATTTTTTAGTGAGCTTCCTTAAATATCTCATTCCAATAAATAGCACTCACCCTATAAGCGCTTTATAATCAGGAATGACATATTGACATTCAGGACCTGTTAATCACTCTGATCATAGTTTGCTTTTCTCCCCACAAGTACTTCATAATCAGGAATTGCGTATTGACATTCAGAATCTGATAATTGCTCTGGACAAAGTTTTCTTATCTCCCGACAAGTACTTCATAATCAGGAATTACGTATTGATATTCAAGACCTGATTATCTCTCAGGTCATAGAAGTTCATGTTTTATAACTGAGTTAAACTATTACATGAAATAAGATCGAAACATGAAATAAAGTCTCCGACAAAAAACAAATATAAGTTATAAATTATCAGTACGTGTAACGCGTGATTTTTATAACTTCTTGTAAGAAATTAAATATAAAAAATTATCTTAATTTCTAATATTGCGAGTAAAACTTAGAATTTATATTTCCAGATGAAGGAAGAGCAAAAATCCATATTCAGACTCAATTCCAAATTATCCATTATCAGGTCCCTGTAACATTTCTAAAACGCGTTGACAAGCTCGTGTGATGCAAATTTCATAAGTTTGTTAAAAACAAATTGAGCAAGCTTTAAACTAAATTTATCCACACAAAAAACGTGCTTGAAAAAGAATGAATTAATACGTTCTTTACAGCTTCTATCATTATTTTTGCAAAGATAAAAAAAAATTTTGTTGATTATTTTTTATTTTTTGCCTTCAACTCTGGCCCAATGGACACAATATGTAAATACTCTTTGAAAAGCATATGTCTACTCTATAACTGTAAAACTCTTTTAAAGTTATTTTTATTAAAAGTGTTGCTCTGTAAAAAAATCATTAGCTGTTACTTACCTGTGAAATTACTTCAGGGATAAGTTTTAATGTCTTATTCGGAGATATTAAAACTACATATCAATTTTTGTGCAATTATAAAAATTACAAACCTTTAATAAAATCAAATTTATGCCGGTTCATTTTTATTTCTCTTTAATTTAATATTGTTTGACGCATTTAATTTCTTCTTACTTAATTTATATCCCAGATAGTATTGTAAGGTTTATTTTAGTGTAGCAGCAACCTTTATCACAAATCCAAACTAGGTTTACAAATGATGGGCAAATAAACCATAAAACAATGTTAAATTTAATCACGCTATTTAAAGAGCAATGAGGTTCGTATCAAGCTTGCACAAACAGCCCTTTTATGTGGAGATTAAATCTAAAAACCCTACTTTTAAAAAATGTTGCTTTTGAAAACCTTAATATACAAAGGAAAAGAGAAGAAGATTTCCTATAAATGCTAAGAAAATNGATAATTGTTCTTTATTCAGAAATATCGCATAACGAAAGATGCGTCCTGAGGAAGACTTTCGGTTTTTTCCCATTAATGGTTTTTTATTTTATATTATTTTTATATTATTTTATTATATATATATATTATAATGGTTTATGACCTTTATTAACTCTTTAAAAAAATAATATTGACATTGTAACATTTCTGCTGTGTAGGTTATAATAAGTAACCAGTCAATCAAAAGAAACTGAAAATACAATGTTTGCCAAAAGGTTGCTTGCTATCCGGGATATTATTTATATACATTTAGAAATTTATTTTTTCTTACTTTTCACTTCAATACCGTTATTAAGTAACTTATTTTTAGTTTGAATGTAGTACAGTAAAACAGCGGGTGTTCCGATGGAATCTGTTTTTTTTTTTTTTTTTAATAAGATTCATCTGTAAAATCTCTAGTTTCATAGATTGCTCAATTCCTTAGCCATGCACAACATAAGTTTCCCTTTAAATCATGTAAATTTTTTTCTCCTGAAAAACATTAGAATTTTTAATCTTTGAATAAAGAAATAAAACCTTAAAGTGTCAAAATCATTCCCCCCTCAATTTAAAAATTGAAAATTGAAAATCCTTTTTAATAGAATTTAATAGAATTTTAATAGAATTTTTTGCTTAATAGAATTTTTTGCTTAATATATTTTATCAGTGAAAACATTTATTTTACTAACAAAGAAAGTTTAAATGATTATTGAGATCTAGTAAAAAAATAAGAGTTCGTAAGTTTATTTCACTATGAAGTGACACTATGAAGTTACACCAAATTTGAAAATTAAATAATAAAGTAATAGTTTTATTCATAAAACATATCACAAAATATCGAAAATTAAAAATTGTTTTTAGTATTCATTCATACTTTTCAGAAAATTATTTTTGATCTCATAAAATTACAGTAAAAAAAGTTTATTGTAGAAAAATCGTATTTTAACGAGTCTGGCCTGGCAACTCTGCTTTTCAGTTTTTCTCGTTGAAATTTTTGTTGTGTAGGATTTATAGCATCATCTTACATTATTTGAGTTTAAAAAAATATTCATCGTTTTTAATTTTTAAAAAATTATTTTGTCTTATAACATAGGTTTTAAAATGAACTCTTGGTTTAGCTTTTTTTTTTATTTAAGGTTAAAAATCTTGGATTAGAATTACTCAATGAATAATGGACAAAGAAAAAAATTTAAAAAATTAAGAAATAAACTTCAGTTAAGAAAGAATTTGTTAACATCAAGCTTCGGATAATTGAGGTTTTACTGTACTATCTATTTTCTTGATATGTCTGACGCATTAAAGCCTAATTTCTGACATTTGCAAACACAGCTTTTATGCAAGAAAAATTCTGCTTTCTAAACTGAAGCTTTCTTTTAAATTGTACTTTTCCTGAAACATATTACACTCCTCTATTATTGATAATGCTAATTAATAAATTAATATTGTTACTGTATTCATTTTGCATTTGCTTGTATGCATGTAATTTGCAAATCATTTCATAAAAACTTATTTTCTTTCATTTATGGTTTTTGTATATAAATGCTATCAAATCATAAAAATAAAAATCAGCATTAACTCAGCATTTCCGGTTATATTTTTAAATAGTACTTCTAGTGTTTCATTGTAAAGTATTTTATTTATCATAATTATTTTGTCACCCGATGCAACGTCTATATGCAACCTTCTTAAAACATGGTTCTTTGTGAGTTCTGGAAAAAACTCGCGTGAATAAAAATAATAAAGCAATGATAGTTTCAAGAACAAGATTTAAAGAATGGTGAAATGTTTTGATTTAACTCATTATCATCACGTGATATTTTTTAATACATGTTCAAATGCAATTTTTAATGCAGCAATCAATTTTCAATCTGTATTCTCATTTCTATTATAAATCTTTTTACTAGAATATTAGAGTATAAAAATGTTTTTTTTTAAAAAATACATTATTCACCTTGAATGCAATTTTCAATGCAGCAATCAAATTTTAATGTATGTTCTCATTTTTATTATGAATCTCTTTATTAGTTCATTAGAGTATAAAAATTTTAGTTTTTTTTTAAATACATTAATCATTTCGGATGCAATTTTTAACGCAGCAATCAATTTTTAATCTGCATTCTCATTTTTATCATGATCGTGCATCTTTTTATTAGTTTAATAGTATTAAAAAAATCATTAACTTATTCTTAACACAAATTGATTTTTAAACTAATCTGTTTCTTGCGTAAAAGACAATTTCATACACCAATTTAATAATCAAAAATACTTATTATCAAATCAATGGAATAACATTGTTTTTAAAATATTACTATTTTTACATGGTACGTATTGTCGTTAAACACGAAGTAAAATACTTGGTTTTCAAGCATAAAAAGACTTTTTTTTTCAAAATTAAATTAATCGAATAAAACATATCAATTTCTCATCTTTGGTATTCTGAATATGGTGTCCACATAAGCAGCTATCTAAAAAATCTATAGACCAGCTTACTTTAAAAAAAACTGTTAAAACCTCGAAAATAAAATGTTAAATAAGGTTTGTCAAAATCATTAAAAATAGCATTTATTTACGAGTCAAAATCTACAATAGGTAATTGTAACTTTAAATAAAAAACAAGAATTATTTGACACAATAATTTTTTCGCAAATATTTTCTCGTTAATTACTTTTAATCACTGTATTTTTTTGTCTAGTTTTAACTTTTCATTCATTCATCGAAGAGGATATTTTAATCGGAACTTGGATACAAATTTACATTTAAAAAAATGCTTTGATTTAAGCAAATTAACAGTAAATAATTCATAAACCATAAAAGTAAACTAATGCACCATGCTTTCATACAAAATACTTTTCGTAAAATCGAAAAATGTTTATTTCAAATTCATGTAAACAATCACTATTGAATCACACGTTATTTGAAGGTTGCATCTAGAGTTTAAAACCAAACAAGATTTTCTCCATATTTGCTTAAATAAAAATTAACCTGCTGTTTATCTTTACAACTCTTTTAAAATTGCATGGTAGTATCATTCTTGTAGACTTTGTAAAAAGTTTTGTGATTTCATGTTTTCCACGTATGTTTGTATCATCATAGAGCAAAGAGTGAATAAACATGATCAGGATAAGTGTTGTGTCATTTTTCTTTTTAAAGATCCTTATCAGGCTTACATGCAGTTGTGGGAGGTCGGTAGATCTACTGATAATGCACCCTCATGAAGTCGGTTTATTCTTGGACTGATTACTATCGCCAAGGAATACCACATTTAGAAATGATAATTGTTTTTAGTGTCTCTTCTCTTTTTGGCAGGAATGTAACCGAAGTTTTTGAAAGCTTTCCTACTTTGCTAACATCTACCATGACATTATTTTGACGTTAACACCTTTGCATATTTGTAAACTTGCCATGAATTTTTTTGTTATTGATTGTAGAGACATTCCCTTTTATCATTCAACAATCTATACTGTTTTTGCTTAAACACTGTAGCGATCATAATTTTTTTTTTTTTGTTGAAACAATGGTACTTGTCTTATCTCTTAACTGTTACATACAGATTTATCATTGTTTCAATTTAACTGCTCATCAAAGAAATTCCACAATTTATACACGAGCAAAAGATTGATATCAATAATTATTCATTTTCACTAAGATATTAAAAAAAGTTACACTATTTGTTTTACAGTATAATTTTTTTTTCAAAATAAAATTATAAATTGTGAAAAAAAAAATATTTTTTTTCGTAAAATAATAAAGACCATTTAAAAAATGTTTAAGCATTTTTCACTTATTCAACATGAAAATAAACAGTAATCAAATTATTTCGTTAGTTAACCGATCCAATAAGTAATTGTCTTTATCTTTTTGTCTTGGTAATTGTCTTTATCTCTTAACTGTTTCATACAGATTTATCATAGTTTCAATTTAACTGCTCATCAGAAAAGTTCCACAATTTAAATATGAGCAAAAGATTAATTATTCGTTTTTCATAAAATAACTAAAAAAAAGTTACACTATTTGTTTCACATTAATCCTTTTTTTAAAAATAAAATTATAAATTATGAAAAAAAAAATTTACATTTTTTTCGCTAATTAAAAAAGACCGTTTTAAATTTTTTTAGCGTTTTCGAATTATTCAATACGAAAATAAACAGTGATAAAATTATTTCGCCAGTTAACCGATTCAATAAATAATTGTCTTTATCTTTCTGTCTTGGTAGCTGTCATAGTTTCAATTTAACAACTCATCAGAAAAATTCTACAATTTATGCATGAGCAAAAGATTCATATCAATAATTATTCCTTTTTAATAAGATGTCTGAAAAAAGTTACACTATCTGTTTTACAGTAAATTCTTTTTTTCAAAATAAAATTATAAATAGTAAAAAAAATTATAATTTAAAAAAATAAAAAAGTACGTAAAACAAAAAAGACCGTTTAAAAATAGTTTAAGCACTTTCAGCTTATTCAACATGAAACTAAACGTTGATGAAATTATTTCATTAGTTAATCGATTCACCTCGTATTATTACATAAATTATCTTTCATAGATGAAAGTAATTTTATTTAACATTTTCACTTCTTAATTCATTCTTGTACACAGAAATAAATAAGAATGTCTGTTTCCAGTTTTGGTACAGCCCAGTGGCGTGTAGGGTTAACTCTTTTATTAGATGCCCCTAAAATTAGAGCCAATTTAATTTAAAAGAAATGTTGGACAGATATATACTTTTAAAAATTTAAATCCCCATTTTAAACTCGCTTCCATATAAATATGTACGAAAATTCTTCTTAGTAAAAACTGAGTTATTTCCAGCAAAACATCTTAACATTTTAATTAAATGTAAAGAATATTTAAAATTAATGACCTATAACTTCGCTATTAGATATGTTAGAAAATCAGTTTTATTCCTCATAAAATATTTTGCTTTTGTTAAGTAGTTATCTATTTAAAAAATTAAGTTCATAATAAAAATAATACGAAGCGTTTAAAAGTTTTAGAGTTCTAAGTAGTTAAATTGCTACCCCTTTTGCTACTCCTAAGCTGGATGAATGGGAGCGTTGCTCCCTTAGCACCCCCCNCCCCCCCCCCCACATCTGCACTTCGATCACCGTAATAGTACGAAAGAAAAGTACGAGCACAATATTTATAGCACCACAATGTAGCACTTATACATAAAAAAAACTATACATAGAAGTACAATAATAATAATAATAATAATAACTGGAATATTAAGTTTCTTAAGTGAGAAGAGTACATAGTATGGTGGTCCGGCTTGAAAATAAGGTATATTTTATGGGCTTGCCTGGAACAAAATAAAAATATGAAGGTTTATTAATACTCAATCACCGCAATAGTACAAAAGAAAAGCACGAGTACAATATTTATAGTACTACAATATAGCATTTTTATATTTAAAAAAAACTATATAAAGGAGTGCAATAATAATAATAATAACTGGAATATTAAGTTTCTTAAGTGAGAAGATTACATAGTATGGTGGTCCGGCTTGATATTTTATGAGCTTGCCTAGAACAAAATAAAATATGAAGGTATATTAATACTCAATCACCGTAATAGTACAAAAGAAAAGCACGAGTGAAATATTTATAGTACTACAATATAGCATTTATATATAAAAAAACTATATATAGGGGTGCAATAATAATATTAATAACTGCAATATTAAGTTTCTTAAGTGAGAAGATTACATAGTACGGTGGTCCGGCTTGAAAATAAGGTATATTTTATGAGCTTGCCTAGAACAAAATAGAAATATGAAGGTTTATTAATAAAAAATACATGATTTGAACTGTTAAAAACTAGGTTAATATTAATTTTAATTTTTTTTTAAAAAATGCTATTTCTGGGTTGACGATTCCCTTTTGAGAAGTGAATCTTGCTGTAAAGATGTGTCTAAAATTTAAAATGGACAAAATGCTTAAACATTAAAAAAAACTGTTCAAATGCTTAAAAAATTTCAAAATTTAAATCAATGAATAATCCTAAATTTTTGCATATTTTTATGAGTCCAAACAATGCAGTGTTGGAGTACTTGAACATTTTCCTGAATGAACTTGGCTTAATTTATGTCCTAAATTTTTATAGTCGAATATTTTTACTCAAATGAAAGAGCCGATTGCTTGCATCCATTTGAATAAAAATACATATTTTGCTTACATTTTGAGCTTTTATTTCTGCAATAGTCTGCAAAATACATCAGAAAAATTTCATAAAAAAGCAGAATATTAAATTTACAATTTCTGAAAAAAAAGCTTAAATATAATTTAAATATTTAAAAAAAACTAAACAAATAAACCTAAATTATTCAAGAGAGAAAAAAATACATAGAAGGTTTAAACAAAGTATATTAGATTCTCGTATTAATCAATAGTGTTATAAATCAATCGTGTATTAAAAAAAATTGTTCAGTGTTATGGATTTTTTTTATTTGACGATTATACATTTGTCAAAAAAATAAACTGCACAATCAATTTGTCACAATATTTATGCGAGTCCCTGTTACTCTAAAGTATTTAAATTTGTTCATTTTAGCAAAAAATAGACTAAAAATATCATTTAAAAAATTGTACTTCGAAGAGAGAAACCGATTGCAGATTTTAAATCAGCAATGCCGAGAAATCTAAGATCTGTTAAAAATAATCTCATTTAACAGACAAAAAAACTTTCAGTGTTATGAAGCTTCTTTTTTTTGACGATTATACATTTGCCAAAAAAAAATAAACTTTATAATCAATTTGTCAGAATATTTATGCGAGTCCCTGTTACTATAAAGTATTTAAATTTGCACATTTTAAGAAAAAATAGACTAAAAATATCATTTAAAAAATTGTACTTTGAAGAGAGAAACCGATTGCAGATTTTAAATCAGCAATACCAAGAGATCTAAGATCTGTTTAAAAAAAATCTCATTTAACAGGAAGAAAAATTTTTAGTGTTATGGAGTTTCTTTCTTTGAACATTATACATTTGCCAAAAAAAAAATATTAATAAACTGTATAATCAATTGATTTTATGACTGTTCCTTCGCACCTAAAATCTAGTTTTTACTAGGTATGATGTGTTTTTGAACCTAAGTTTATCTAGAAATTTATGATCCTTTTAGCAAATTAAGAAAGATTACAACTTTAGGAGAGAGACTAACGCATGTTTAGAATTCATATTTTCAACAAAAAATGAAAATAACAATAAAATATACATTATATCAATGCCTATGTTACGAATGTTAACAAAAAACTATAACATTTTTATTAAATTATGACTGCAATTTTTTTACATACGACATCTGAATAAGTGAGATCTTCATTAAATTGCTATCTTAATGTTTTTATTCAAATTATTATATCATTATATTCAAGACACAAATGAGAAAGATACAATATTTTTAATGCACTCGTTGCGGCATCAATATTAAATTATTTGCCTGAGGCGCCGCTTTGCAGTTGTTATTAAATGATAGTATAACCAGGATTATAGTCAAATTTCATCAAATGAATGCATAAGCAAAATACATAATCAACTGCGAAATGTATAAAGAGCGTAAGTTTAATTCAAATGAAAATGAAGCTAGACATGCCTGTTTGCTAGGCTTTATTTAAGTTGTCGAACTTTAATTTGAAAAAAATAAATTTTTATTGATGAAGAAAATAATAAAAATGGACAAAATAATAAAAACAGAGAGATGATATAGAGAAAACAAAATATTTTCGATTTTTTTTTCTAACAGAAAGTCTAAAAACATTTTGGAAAAGGCTTATATGTGTCATTCTGTCATAATGATGTCATTACACGTTTGTAAAAAGACTAGAATTGAAATTGAAAATTTAAATTAATTCTTTCCCATGATTGTAAAGGTGATAAGTTATAACCCAAACTTTTTGTCGTGAAGTTACATTTTAAAAACTTCTATGAATAGCTGTATGATAATCGAATCAAATCTATCTGAAAATGATTTTATGACACAAGTTTTTATTTATTTCATTTATACATAATTCTGAAAATATCAGATTCTTATCTACTATTTATAATGTTACTATTATACGATATTTACTATTATACAATCATACGATTATCACTATAAACGATTATCACTAACGATTTACCATTACCGATTATATTATCACTAATTATTTACGATTATCACTAACGAATATCACTATTATACGGTTACGATGTCACGATATTTATTATCGTTTGCTTCCCCTCTCTCAGAAACTTGAAGAAAAATTGATTAATATTTATTTACTATTATTATTATTTTATTGCTTCAATTATTAACTCCGATAAAAAATAAAATGCGTTCAACGCTGGCTATAAAATAAAATAAAATTCTGCTTGAGTCGCGGAGGCTCAGGGGATCGAACATTCACCTTACAATGAGGTGAACCAGGTTTGAATCCCAGCGGTGGCTGGTTGGTACGAATTCTGCTCCAGGCTCGTACAGACCACGGTGCTGACGTAAAAATATCCCCAGTGGTAAACTGATCATTGGTTAGAATTCCCTTGTCGTCGGGCTAACCAGGAAAAGTTTTCGTTATTACAAAACATCACCAGAATTCTGCCTCTAATTATATTAAAATATACGAATGATTAATTAAGTTGAAAATAATCTATATAATTGTTTATAAAAAAACTATAAATAATACAATATAAGAAATTCTATGACCTTCGATGGAAGAATATATTAGAAAGTTTCTTATTAGTTAATTAAATAATAATTGTTGTTTGATTAATTTTGTTAATTTATTAATTAAATTAAGTAGTTAATTTTGTTACCTATTAATATTGTCTATTAAGGAATTTGTTAATTAATTTCGTTGATTAATTACTTTTTAGTTAATTAATTTCGAGAAGAACGTTTTTTGGAAATTATTCAACCATATCAATTTGTGTACATTTAACAAATTATCAACTTACTAAATTGTAAAACATAACATAGGATAACAAAATGCCGTCATCATAATAATATTGTAATGAAACATTTTAAGTTACACAAAAAGATTATACGATATTTTCTTTAATAACACTAATTTCTAATATGACCTTTAGATAAAAAAATACAGGGTGTTCCAAAATTCTCTTTACAACTTCAAATATAAACAAGATATTTATATTCTGTCTTTTGCATGTATCTAATAAAGTTTTGTTTAGTACACTTCAACATGCGCACCATTGGTGGCCCTAAGCACTTCCAGTCTGTAATCAATTTCAAGTCAGGTGTTGTAAAGATAATTTTGGAACATCCTGTATATAAACTAAGAACTAACTTCCTTTTATTATACGTAGAGATTTCTGAGATATTTTTTTAATATTTTATTTTTAATTCGTTGGTGAGTCAAGTTTATATTTTATTCCTCATGTAACAGCTGTCTGATTGTCTGTCGGTCTTTCGGAATCAAATTGTTACATAATCAATATAATTACTTATGAAAAGCTACAAATAATAGAATATAAAAAATTCTATGACCTTTGATGGAAAAATATATTTCAAAGCACCATACAAAACTTCTTGTTAGTTAGTTGAATAATAATTGTTGTTTAATTGACGTGGTTAATTAATTTTGAGAAAAGCGCTTCTTGAAATTTATTCTACCATATCAATTTATTAAATTGTAAACATTCTAAATTGTAAAAAATAACATAATATACCATATCGGACAAACCATCCATACCATCTCCATGGTATGAAAAATATCATCTCCATCTCCATGATCGAAAAATACCATCTTCATGGTATAATAAAACATTTAAAGTTACACAAAAAAAATGATACGATATTTTCTGAAAAAATATTCATTTCTAATATGACCTTTAGATAAAGAATATATAAACTAAAACCTTACTCCATTTCAATACACTTAGAGATTTCTAATTTTTTTAATCTTTTATTTTTAATTCCCTGGTGAGCCAAGTTTATATTTTTTTCCTCATTCCTAAGTAACAGCTGTCTGATTGTCTGTCGGTCTTCCGAAACTAATGTTGACGAGAATTTACGGCAAGACTTTTTAATCTGGTTTTTTTTTTTTTTTTTTTTTTTTTTTTTTTTTTTTTTTTTTTTTTTTTTGCACTGTCTGTTAAATTGTTGCTCCCACATGGTAAATTACGATGAGACGACTCATCCTTTCAGAAGCTGTTTCAGAAACTCGTATGTCATTCTAGCAGAAGAAACTCTGATTTAGAGATTTCACGTCATTTTTTATAGGGAAAAATTCCTGATGGAATGAAATTCCACATCTTTCCATGATTGATTATAAAATAATAGTATGTTAGTACTGTTGACTTAAAGTCATAGAAATCATAAGTATTGTTTTATTCAATCATATAGTATTACGTCATTTTTTAAGGACAAAAATTCCTGGTTAAATGAAATTCCGCTTATCTCCGTGGTTGGTTATAAAATAATAGAGTGTGTTAGTACTGTTGACTTAAAATTATAGAAATCATAAATATTGTTTTATTCAATAATATAGTATTACGTCATTTTTAAAGACAAAAATTCTTAGTTAAATGAAATTCCACAAATCTCCATGACTGATTATAAATAATATGTGTTAGTACTATGTATTCACTTAAAATCATAGAAATCATAAATATTGTTTTATTCTATTACATAATATTACGTCATTTTTATAGGCAAAAATTCCTGGTTGAATGAAATACCACATATCTCCACGATTTAGATGTAAAATAATAGCATTTTAGTTTTATTGAATTAAAATCATGGAAATGATAAATATTGTTTTATTAAATTATATAATATTATGGCGGGCCACAGTCTAGAAAAATTTAAAGCGTGGTAGGAAAAGCGAGTGTGGTGAACAGTGCCGGAGTACCCATTAGGCTAGACTAGGCCATGACCTGGGGCCCCCAATGGTTAGGGGGCCCCTTAAAATGGATTTTTTGACAATAAATTTTAAAAAAAATTAAGAAAAACAACGATTTTTTTTTTAAATCAATTTCAAATATATATGTTATGATTATAAAATGTTATGATTATTTTTTAGTTCTAATTTAACAAAATAAAGTAAAATTTAATACAATTTTTATTTTGATTTTATATATGCTTTCTTAAATAAAAAGATATATAAACACTTTTATATTTGAATAAATAAAAAATATAAGCGAAAAAAAATTTCATCTAAGGGCCCCAAAAATTTGAATGGCCTTGGGCCCCGCGTACGCTTAATCCAGCACTGGTGTTGAAAAATTATAAGAAATTATCTAGCTTAATCCCTAAAATTGAAATACAATTAAAACCATTTAAATTTCTTATTCCTGAACGAAATATTTGCATACTGCCAACTTGTTCCAATTTTTCATAACATTTTAATTGAATATTTTGAGCCACAGTAAATCTTACACCATCCGATAA
This sequence comes from Parasteatoda tepidariorum, assembly GCF_043381705.1. Classification (NCBI taxonomy): domain Eukaryota; kingdom Metazoa; phylum Arthropoda; class Arachnida; order Araneae; family Theridiidae; genus Parasteatoda; species Parasteatoda tepidariorum. Next base: position 27,578,465 of record NC_092215.1, on the reverse strand, counting down.
AAGTTAGTTGCTACATTTGGGAAGAAAATTTTGTTCCAAAAATGTTGCTACATTTTAAGTGGGTGAAGTCATAAATAACTTCCGAAGCAATTTAATAGATCGATTTCACTAAAACTACACTGCAAATGAATTTCCGATTCATTAGCTAGAAAAAAGTTTAGATAGTTTTACGCGATTACTGGTGGAAAAGTCCCCACAAAATGGGGCGTGGTTAAAGATGCCCGAAATGTGGGTTTTTGAAACTTTTTTTTTCCGAATGGCAAGCACTGAACTTTATTCGTTTCACCTTAGAAGATGCCAGAGTTGTTACTCATTTCGCGTTACCCAGTGGGCACCAGTGAACCAAAGTCACACTGCCACAAACCCGTTCATAGGGTGGGACGCATTCACTCATCACTCACAACAGAGGACAACACAAGAGAGAGAAACATCCATGCCCAGAGCGGGATTCGAATCCGCAGCCATTGACTTGGCAGTCAGGCACGCTAATCGCTCGGCCACCTGGCCGGTGGATTTTTGAAACTAATTTGGTACTGAGTTAACCCTAAGCACTCCGATGTCGCCTCTGAAGCACCTTCAACAGTCACCACTTTAAAATAAAAAAATTTTACGCCTTAATGGTTAGTAACTACATTATTTTAAGATTCGCTCCGACTGTAGATACGTAAATACTAGTTTTTTCTCTTTTGTTATTAGTCACTTCGCAGCAAATATGTAAAAAGAAATTTCGATTATATAAATATTTTATGTTATTCCTATATTATTCGGATTTCTCGTATTTTTAGTTGCATTTTATGAATTATTATTTGGATCTTTATATATATATATATNAGGCAAGTCATTCTCAGATGAAGAGGCTAATGCCGCAAGCCAAATACCTCGACCAATACGCTTACATTAAGGCATTATTTAGAGATTTTTAAAATTTATATAAAGCAAATACTGACGTTTTATGTATTTTAAACGATTTAGTGCTTATATTAGTTCAAACATCATTTTAAAGTACTCGGAATGCAAAGGTTTTCTCGTTTAGGGTTTTCATATTTCCAAATGAAACATTTGCATACCAATTTGACAACTTGATCCAATTTTTCAGAACATTTTAATTGAATAATTTGACTCTTAGAAAATCTTACTCCCCCCGTCCCTTATTAGTTGCTACATTTAGGTTGAAAATTTTGTCCTAAATTAGTTGCCACATTTTAACTAGGTGGTAGTGGTATTTAATCAACATAGTAGGTTCAAGTACCGAAATTTCTGCTGTGAAATCAACGACATACTAGGTTCAAGTACCGAAGTTCCTGTGTACCTGTAAGCTTCTACACTAAATCTGAAGTGTAACCTAAAACGAATTGAACTGAATTCAAATAAATGAAATATGTATATATACCTACACCGACATATAAATAATTTAAACATACATATAAAATGCCCTTTTGTTACAGATAATTTACCCCATACAACTGTGCTTCGGCGATTTATATAATAATCTCACTCAGACGAATTAGTTAGAACCCATAGCGTAGTTGATACTAAGATATCTAATTTACATAGGCAGAGATAATTAGTGATACGACATTTAAAGAGTTTAAGTGAAAATTGCATTTCCTTTTAACTACCGGATTCATTAATAAAGCTTAATTTTAAAACACTTTTGATCACCTTCTACTGATAAATAAATAAACGTATAAATAAATGTCTGGTAATAACATACCTGCAAAAAAAAAATTTTTCAAAACGGATTTACCATAGTGGTAGCAAACTGCAAATTGAAACATCAAATTTAGACAAATTTATTTTCAGTTGCCTTAATAACACCCATACAACACCCGTTGTGTGGGGGGCATACAAGGTTTAAGGGCGCAGAATTCAGAAATAATGCACTATATGTAAAGGGGTGCACAACCCGCAGCCTGCCAGCTCTTAATAAGCTGCCCACGGCAGCACCTGAGTATAATAATAATAATGATAGTAACTTTATATATATATACATACCCTCCAACTTATGAGGATTTTGAAAATAATTCTTTCTAGTGGTAGCAAACCAAAGTAGAAATTTTTAAAGCAAATGGATCTCTCATAAAACTTTTATCAGAACTTAAGAATCTAGCCATATGGCCTGCACTTTTATAAGTAATAGTGGACAAGTTACGCTAAAATTAATTTTTTTTAAATATTAAGACATTAATTTTGCTACCGTTAGAAAAGAAGATTTCTGAAACTACGGAAATTCCGTAGCAGTTGGAGGGTATGCA
>NC_092215.1:27427279-27574666 GCF_043381705.1 Parasteatoda tepidariorum | reverse complement strand
AAGAATTGATTGTATTTTATATAATATTTTTGGTCTAAATAATATTTTGGTCTAAATAATACTTTGGTTTATATAATATTTTGGTCTTTTTGTATAATATTTTTGGTCTAAAAGACATGCCCAGAAATGAGCTACTGGCTCATTGCAAAGATTTGGAAATAGTTTTAACTGATGGAAATTCAAGCGATCTTAACGCCCTGGAACTAGCCGATGAAATAAGCATTGTTTCGTCATTATTAACAAAAAAGGAAACCCCTGTTGAAGTTCTCAAGTTTATCGCTACACTTAAATTAGCACCAAACCTCAGCATAGCATTAAGAATCCTACTTACATTGCCAGTCACTGTGGCTTCAGGGGAAAGAAGCTTTTCAAAACAAAAAGTAATAATAAATTATCTCAGAACGATGCAGACGCAAAATCGGCTCAATGGATTGGCAATGATAGCTATAGAACACCAAATAAGTGACAAATTAGACTTGAAATCACTGGTTCATGAGTTTGCCGTGCCGAAGGAAAAGTTAGAAAAAGGGCATTTTAATTACTTTGGTTAGTTAGAATTTATTTATAATATGGGATATTAGTTTAGTTAGCATTACTACACTTTAATCTTTGTTATTTTGCCTTAAATGCTAAATTGCTTATCTTGTCATCTGATGATTGAGTTTTTAATAAAACGTTTTTTTTTTTGTATTTTTTTCAATGTTTTCTTGACTTTCTGATATGGTCGCATGAGATTTACTTTAAAAAAAAGGGGGGAGGGGCGCAAAATTAAGGTTTCGCCCGGAGCTCCAAAATGTCTAGGGCCGGCCCTGGCAGTTATGAGCAAGGCAGGTATTAAAAATATGTGTGATTTTACAGATATAGTTGTTTGGTAATAGTTTAATCATTTTATTCTTTATCCCATCCTCTCCTGGAGCTTTATTGTTTGTCAGTTTTTGTATAATGTTGCTAACTTCTTGATTATTTATTGCTGAATTGTTCCTGGGATGAGGAGTTTAGTTTGAAAATTATTAACTTCTTCTGTGACGATATTGTGAAGATTTTTGCCAAAGTTGATACTCGGGAGAAATTGATTTTGAAGTGAATGTGCGAATATTTCGATTTTTTCTGCTTGTGCCAGATGGTCCATTCATTGATCCGTCTATTTGAGGATTTGTTTTCAGTTTGTTGGCCATTTTCTGTATAGAGTTGTCGGTGATACAGAGAGGCGACTTTTGATTGCCGCAATTGTTTTTTATATTTTTTACTATGTTTTTGAATCTGGTTATTGAGTTGTTTTATTTCGTCTAGGTGTGCTGGGTCGTAAGTTCTTTGGTACAACTTCCTGTGCGAGTTCCTTAATCTTATTATGTTCTTTATTTCAGGTGGTAATCAGTAATGATGGGCAGCATACTTGGCTTCTGTGGAAGCATTTTTGAAAGTATCTGTTATTTCATTTTGGATTTGTTGTATATAATTTTCTATTGCAGTTTCGTATCCAAGATTGGCAGGTCTGTTCCATTGATTGTAAGAATGTTTTGATAATAGTTCTAGTCAGTTTTATAATTTGGTTCTTCATATTGTTCTATAGTTATCTATGGTTCCTGGTTTTGCTAGAAGTGCAACACCACCCCCTCTGTAAATTCTTACACCTTCTATCTCTTTTAACTGCTTGTTGTTTTCCTTCGTCACTGATTGTTTTTCGTTGATTGTTATTCGTATTGGCTTTTGTTGATAATTTCTTTGGATTTTTTCTTCTTAACTGGAGTATCTATGGAAATCGTTTGTTGATTTCTTATAGATTTCTGCTCTCTTTTCTTAATTCGGCATTTTCAGCTTGGAGTTTATCGATACTTAGTTGTAATGTGATAATCTTAGTTTCAAATATTGTTTTGATGTCATTTAATTGCTGAAATTGAGGTTTATTGATTTCGGTTTGTTGTTTTACTAAATCCATGGTGTCCATTACCCAGCTGGGAACGGCACTTTCACTGATTTTGACAGTATTGGACATTATAATGTAATTGTAAGCAAAGAGTAATTAAAGAGTAATTGTAAGCAAAGAGTAATTAAAGAGTAATTGTAAGCAAAGAGTAATGTAAATTTATGAATTATAAAATTTATGAAATACAGTTTATCTGCACTTACTTGAAATAAATGTAGCTACCGCTTCTCAAAAAATATATCCAGTAATGTAGAAAATGAAATAGTGATTTGGCATACACTTTATGATGATGAAAAAAAAAATAGTCTTAGTGCAACTCGCACTATGCAGTTGTATTTGTGGATTTGTTTGGAAGAATTACGCGTCGATGTATCACCGTTGTAGCACAAAACACAAATACATCAGTTTAAATAATAGTTCACGGCAATATATTGACAATTTCAATTTTTTGTAACGCAAGGATTGCAAAATTAAACACACGTCATCAACACTCCAAATCAAATGGTCAATAAATTATCAATGAATAACATATATCAATAGCAATTCTACTAACACATAAGAGCAGCTTGCGTTCACGATCAATTTGCATTTTTTTAAAGTATTGTCTTGTCTTGCTCTTGGATCACGAACGCGAAGCGATCCCTATCCCATTCATCGTGTATTATTTGTCATTTTGTTTGGTTTCTTTGAGCTTATCAGGCTTTTTTTTAAGTAAGTGAAAGAAATTTATCATATATACAGAGATGCCAACTTGCTCCGGACAACAAATATATATTTTCAAGAGGTTGTTTATCAATTGTAATTCTTGGTTTAATAAATTCAATTTAGTAGATTTTTATCCACCACTATTTCTAAATAATTCGTAGGCTTAAATAATACACCACTTTATAGTATTTATGTTATGTGATACCTTCTAAAAAGCAAGGAAAAATAGTCTAATATTTGCAAAATTTACTTGTTTTTATTTACCGTTTTTCTAATAATTTAGGCGTGTCCGGAGCAGTTGGCATCTCTGTATATATTCGAGAATTGAATCCTCAGTGGTTGACAAGTAATTAAGAAAATCCTATCATATTCATAAATTAAACAAATTTTAAGCATATATTTTCTACCACTTTCTTCGTTTTATTAGATGTTCCATTAAATGGCTCGTTCGTAAATCGAACTGGTTACTCTCTTGTCATACGTGCAATTACTTCAAAAATTTTGATTTTGAGCTCATCAAAGACCAACATAAAATATAGTCCGGCAACCGCCTTTTTCCTATCCGACGGAGTTTTGTCCCGTAAATTTTGTAAATAGCTGTAAATACTTGTAAATAATTTTGCGCATTTATTATGTATTTCTCCTTTTCTCTAAGGCTATGTGGCTACTGTGCACCTGCGAAGCTCGGGGGTAATACCTCGGGGGGAGGCGAGGCANATAGTACTAATTACATGCTTTACATTTTTAAAAGCAAGCAAATATTGTCAACTATTTGCAAAATTTACTTTGTAGTTATTTACTGTTTAATTTATTATTTTGGCATCTCTGTAATAACATAACGTTAACTTGCGAACTTGTTTGCTCCAATATTGCTTGATAGGCCAGCTGTGATAGTATAGGAGCCTTACGTGTGAAGGCTTTCAGTTACAGGAGACATTGATTTCGTCCACTTTTCACATTTTAGTCGCTTGCGGCATCCTTGTGTCTAAGCTTTGCCAAATATGAATTAATATTTCTGCTTACTGTTTACAAATGCAATTTGATTGTCAGAAGGTTGCTAACATCTCTCCTTTCTGAAGTACTAATATCAATAGAGTAACTATCCACGTTATCGGAAATCTTTTTCTATATTGCCCTGCAAAATTTAAATGCTTAATTTATAAAAATCAGTTGTATTTTCGAACAAAACATCAGAAACCGACATTTTGAAAATGTTATAGCGAATAGAAAATATGGAAATCTGATGGTGTAAAGTCGAGCACTTATTATGAGTGATTGAAATACTCCTACCTTATTCATTAAATTTTACATGATAATTCAAGATCCCACTAAGCAAAGCAATACCTGAAAAAAACACGAATATGGGTGGGGGGAAAAGTCAGGTGAATAGAATAATAGAATCTCTAAGGTGAATATAATAAAGAAATGTGCTGATATTCATAATAAATATTTTGCAGTGAATTCACTTAGTGAAAAAACTTATGAATGAAACATCTGTATACATCTGAATAACTCAACGAATTTTCGCAATATTCCGATCATGTTTTGTATTTTGGCAAGCTGAAATATGAAGTAAAACAAAATATTACCCCTTATTATTTAATTGCTTGCGTTTATATTAATTTAAATAATTTCAAAATATAAAAAGAGAGATTTATTTTCGTATCCAAACAATACTTTGTTTCATTTAAGAATACCAGACATAGATAAGTAGATAAAAATGTAAATTTGAAATAGGTATCCAATATTATGATTGCTGTTCAGAAATTACTATAAGTAGGGCTTTTCCTCTTCTTTTTTTTTCGTGCTGCTCTATTTGAAGGAGAATGTTTAGCGTCCTCTGCTGTAAAAATCACCATCAATAACTTTTTTTTAATTCAAAAAATATCATCTTTTTGTTTTCTTCTATTATCATTGTTTTTCTTCTTAAGAATATGGAAGTATAATGTGCTAGCTCTTTTATTTAACCATTCAGTATTTTTAAAATGTATTTTAAACTAGATACTTTGCTATGTTACCTTCCCTGATTTATAGCAAGGTCCTACCTAATTATATCGTAAGGTCTTATTGTAAGACCTTCGAAATATTTCCTTAGCACTTTACTGATTGAAATCCGACTAACAGTTTAAAAGTCAAATGGTGATCGGTTTCTTAACATCCCTTACTTCATCCCCTTGCATACATAATCACTAGAAAATTCAAAACAGGCGAAGTAATAAAGTGCATAGTGAAAACTTCGCACGCTTAACGCTCAAGAATTTCAGAATAAATGGCTTTCTCTGTTGAGAAGTCACAGGTTTGTCTAGTTCTTCTTATTTCTGCTAGATGGCAACACCTCCTTGACACCGAAAATCCATAGAGCTTCATTTCGCACTGGTACCTTGTCAAAATCAACAAAAACAGCATTAAACTGTAACTGAAGAAAATAAAACAATCTTTGAAAGATAATACTAATAACGTTAATTGGTTCTAATTAGTCACAACAAAAGTAAAAGATAAATTTATTAGACCTCCTTTACAGCTTTACTGAAACTCCAAAAGATGGCGTACTTATATGGGGAAATAAGTTATTCATATCCTCATTGGTTCACTTTGATAGACTTCATTGTGACGTTATGGTCGGCTGTGGAGGCAATTACTTCTTAAATATCACTAGAGGCAAAGCTGAAATATTTGTCTATTGAGCAGTTAATATGACGTCAGTTTTCAAAAGTTGCCGTCACATGTCAACAAAAGTTTAAATGCCCGTCTTCTATGATAATTTAAGATATGATAAAGGAAGTTTAGGAGCAGTCGGCATAACTTTGTAATTTACGTATCACTTTTGTTGAACTTTTAAAAAAAACTGAAAGCTCTATTTTGTTGAGGTAATTAGTTTTCTTCTGAAAAGTATTTTTCTTTTTAATCTCATACGAAAATATTTCTGGTATTCATTTTTCTGTCATATTTTGTAGATATTTGTGAATTGCTTGTATCTGATAAATTATTTTATCTTTATGTTATGTGATAGAACTTCTTAACATGTCAATAATTTGATTCAGAAGTGAGGAATTTTGTAGTTCTGGAGTAACTCGTAAATATTTTATTCTAATTTATCTTATAATATTCGCTAGTGCACCAAGATAAAAAACATGCTTTACATGCTGTTTTTCCGAGAAACATGCTTTTGTGAGAATAGATGGCTACATAGAATTTTTTTCTGCTTTCACTTAAGACTCTTTCCTATTTTTTAATACACACGGAAGCATAGCTTTTAAAAAAAAACTGTGCTATTAAATGTGCTCATTTTGTTTAATATTCGGGAAGCTGTGTTGAAGGCAAGAATTTCATTTCACAAAGAACGACAATAGTTTCACTCTGAGTATTGCTGACTAAGAACGTAATGCAAGAAATTGCATTATAAAAAAAAGAAAACTATAAATATCTATTAAGGAACTTAAATTTCACATATTAAATTACATAAAAAATAACTTGGAATGGTTTTAAAAATTATTACTATAAATTGATGCAATTTTGATCTTGACATGTGTTTAAAAAAAGCCAAAAATGTGAATAAAGCACAAATAATGACACAAAACTGATCATTCAGTAAGTACATTATTTGAGCTTTATTCTTGTTCAGTTTTTTTTCTTCATGCGTAAGACAAAATATGCCCTGTTTTATTTGATTAATGTGTGTTATTGTGTAATTAACTTAGAGATGGTTATAGTAATGCATATTTTCACCCTTATGCAACTGAAATGCAAATCTATAATTAGAAACTCTTATTCTTCGATTGCTATTCTATCATAACTGGTTATTTCCATTGAACTGTAATATTACATCATAATCAGATTGCAACGGTTATACATTGAGAAAATGTATCCTTTTTTTATACGTCACACATGCAATATTCTTTCTTTACCGAAATTTATAAGTATTTTAGCAAATGTGGTTTGGGGAAGATTCTCTTACTGTGACTTTTGGATTAGCGTCTGTGTGCTCATAGTTTTGGTGTTATAATATATATATATGTGTGTGTCTGTAATTTGTGGAGATTCAATGCCATAGAGTAATAACTGCGAACATTGCGTCATCCACCATCATGAAATACTTAAAGATAGTTACATCATCCTCCTTGTCATTGAGAGGTTCCAGCAATTCCCGATAGGAAACTCCTGAATTTATAATTAACTCTTGACTTTATACCATAGAACAATCTAATGCGGCACTAACTCCCACAAATAATGGTGGCTTGCGACTGGAATATGAACAACGAGCTGTAACTATTTCTGAACTTTGAAATCCCGAACAGGGGATTTTTCAGCCAAATAGCTTTTGAAATCACAATAAGGGGATATTCACCGAAAAGTGAAATTCTACTCTCGTGTAGGAGCTGTAGATTTTGTTCCTGTTTTAAATCCCGTGTAGGGGAATCACCAAAATTCTACGCTCTAGTGGAGGAGCAGTTTATCAAATTAACATTCACTCAAATGTTGTTCCTGTGTAAAATTCCGTCTTGAATCCGCCGAGTAGGCCAATTGGAATCCACAAATTTTCCAGAGTCATACTAATCGAGAGCAGAGAAGTGCAGACAAAAAATCAGCGACTGGAGAAAAGCAGCAGAGATTTTTTAACACTCCGAAATTAGCAATAACTGAATCTGTTGTGAAGGACAGCGTTGCTTCAGAAACATTCTGAAACCATTGGAATATTTTGTGCAAATCATAAGGGCAGTCAACTTTTTCGGGAAGTATAGCAATCGGTGAAATCCTTGGACTCACCCAAAAGGGAAGAGAGATAAATCATCTGGTTTGAATCAACGAAATATTGGATTACCATTGGACACTGGGAGTCTCTTCAATCAAGGTAACTGTGTCTGAAAATGAGGACATTCTGCTGGCAGGATGGCCGAATATTATGGATATTCAGTGCCATAGAGTAATAACTGTGAACATTGCGTCATCCACCAGCTCCTGTGAAAATCGTGAAATACTTTAAGATAGTTACATCATCCTCTTGGTCATTGAGAGGCGCCAGCAAGTCCCGATGGGAAACTCCCAAATTTATAATTAGCTCTTGACTTTATACCATAGAATAGTCTAATGCTGCACTAACTCCCACATACATACATGTGTCTGTAATTATGTGATATATTACTTAAACTCTTCAAATATTATATAGTATGTATGGTAAAATAGAAGTAAAAAATTATTTTAATTTAGAATAATTATATAATCATCTTTGGATAAAGTGAAGATGAGTTTTCAATTTTAAGATTTCCTTTATTAAAAATTTAAGCTCTCATAATTATTTGTTTTAAACTTTTTATAATGTGATGAAAATATTTTTAACATTCATCTTATATAATAATCCGTAATTCTCAATATTTTGACTACTTCAAAATATTTATGCATTTAAAAAGGCTTAGCTAACCTGGTAAAAAAAATGTGAATTTAAGTCAAAAATATTTTGTTTGTAAGAATTATATTGATATAACACAATTTTAATTTCAGTTCTCTCCGTAAGCATTTTTAGAAGGGCGGCCTGCCCGACGTATGATCTCCATAAATATGCCCTATTTGTAAAAATAAAGCCACCATTCCTTAAAAACACTGCCTTTTTATTTTATTTTTTCAGGAAAAGGTTATTTTCTTAATTACCTGTTTCAATGAAAAGTCCACTTCTGATTTATTTAGTTATTGATAATTATTTAACTTAAATTTTTAATTTCTTTATATTAGCAAACTATTTCTTATGCTATCTAGTTATGTAGTTAAAATTTGCTTGATTTTCAACCCCAGAGATAATCAATTCTTTTATTTGGAGGTATATTGATGAATTATTTAGTGATTTTTGAATTTTACCATTTTTTTTATTAAATAAAAACCTTTTATTTAAAAATGCACCTTTTTTTAAATATTTATTTTCTCATAATTTTCAGTTTCAAATAAAAAGAAAGCTTTAGAGTTTATCAATTCATCTTTTTTTTTTAAAGAAAATTTCTACACAGAAATTGTCTTCTAGCTTAACTTTAATTATTTTTCAAAAGCTCCAAATTTTTCTATTTCAATAATTAATGAAAATTATTTTGTGACATGTGCACATTAAGTAGTATAAGAGGGTAATCGAATAATCTCAATTTATTTTTTAAATTGGTAATTATTATTAAATTGGTAGTAAATTACCAATTTAAATTAATAGTGACTACCAATGAAGATTGAATTGTAATTTTGCATTTCTATCTATAAATTATTTTATAAATGTCAATAAGTAATGTGATACATTTCTATCTCTTATATTGAAATTTATTACATTATTGAACTAGCACATTATTTACATAAAATTGTCTCTGAGTTGAATTAAACATTTTGCCAAGTTTTTATTTTCTTATCACTTGATTTTGTCCTTTACTGCCATTAAAAGAAGAGTATCTGCCTTGTGATTGGTCAGAAACAGTTAAACTTAGTCATCAAACTCAAGCTTGTCACATGATAAACATTTATAATGCTACAGTTGTATCAAAAAGGACATTTTTTTTTTTTTAATTTTTTTTTTTAGTGAATCAAGTGAAAACCAGAAGTTAGATCAAATTTTGTTTCACTTTCATAAGGTCCTTTTTTCTCTTCAAGCTTGCATTAAGTCATACAATTTTGAATATTTTTTTCTTCTTTAAACATGGTGTTAAAAAAATATTTTGCATTTTTAAAATTGAATTCACTCATTAAAACTATTTTTTAAGTGCTCAATTTTGTGTGTTACTTAATAAATTTATTTATTTTCATAAAACTTTGATAATTTTTTCTAGTTCCTTTTGAATAACAAGATCCTATGGCTGCTCTACTTCGAGGTATGAAATTTCATCAAAATATATTTCTTTTTATTTTAACCCTCTGAGTGTAATTTCAGTGCTTTTCTTCTGGTCTTCTCTTTAAAAAAAAAAAAACTGGTCTTTATGAAATCAATCTCTCTTTTTCTAAATCGGATCTCTATGAAAATCTGGTCTTCTCTATGTTATTTAACAGGCAATATTGAATATAATTTTACTTCACTGTCCCAAATTATACATTTTTTCAAAATACATATTGGTGTTTTTACAATGGCATGATTAAGAACAAAATGTTTATAGTAATTTAAAAAAATTATATATGATTTTTTACATTTTATGAATAATATTGTTTTCTTTAAAAAATAATTTACTTTAGTAAATGTTTAATTTAAGAGTTTCTTATTGAAATATTGGGTTAGTCTTGTGTAACTTGTGGATAGTCTTATAAAATAAAAAAAATTAAAACCAAGCTAACTTTTAAATTTTTTATAGAAAAGAATTTTCAATGTATTAAAAAATATTTTAAACCAAAATTATTATGAATTTGTCTTTATTTCATTGTTATTAATTTTTCAGGTGTATTTATTATTGGTGCTAAAAGAACCCCATTTGGAACATTTGGGGGTAAACTTAGAGATCTTACTGCCACTCGTTTAGGTGCTATTGCTAGTAGAGCTGCATTAGAGAATGCAGGTATAAAGCCTGATGAGGTTAACTCTGTTACCTTTGGAACTGTTCTTCAGGTATTCCATACTTACCTTTTTCTACAGCACTTGTTACAGAGTGCATAGCGTTTTCAAAAAGTGCTTAAAGGTGCTTGTTTTTTATTTACGTCTTTTAAAAGCCCTATTTTTATTCTTGGTTTGTGAAAAGTGCTTAATTTTCTATCTTTTAAAAGAGATTTTTTTTTTTTTTATTGTTGTCATAAATTACAAAAAATGCATGAGTTTCACAATTTTTTCTGCAATATTTATCAGAAACTAGTTATTTTATCATGATTATGTAAAGTTTTTAAAAATGTTTTTGATTTTTTTGTTGAAAAATCTGGCTACGCACCCTGTTATTATATTATATGTTATTATTATTTACTAGACTAAAATTTTTATTTTTTTCAGCATTTCTATGCAAGCATGATTCTTACTTTTTGATATTTCATGACTAAAGTATCAAGTTAATAATAATTTTAGATTAGAAAATAAATAGTTAAGCATTCATTACTAGAAGTGATAATTTGTGATTAAAGAATCATTTGTGTTTGATCCTAACAAATGTCAACTACATCTTCCGTTGAAATTTCAAAAATTTAGTATACAGGACTGTGAAAAACTTATGCCTGCAATAGTCTTTCTAGTCTCATCTCTAAAATTTCAAAATTAATTTCCAGCCAATTAATTAGTTTTATTACTTTCAGATCAGATCCATTGTATTAAACAGAATGATAACAAGAAATCAATTTATTGTTTAAGCTAAGAAACTTACTAATATTTAAAAATAATTGACACTATTTCCCTGGACCATTATTTTTTTTTTTTTTTTTTTTTTTTTTTTTTTTTTTTACAATCTGTATTTTTTCTTGACGTTCTTCTGCAGATTCAATTTGTATTATCATTACATCATTTCTTTTGAAAAATGTTTCTCTTATCTTGACTTTATTTCTGAAACACTGATTAATTTGAAATTACGTAGTGCAGCATCCTTCAACAAAGTTTATAATTGAAAAGTTTTAGATTATCTTAAACATTGAAAACCAAATAATTATAAATATTTTTTGCATGAAATTATCCTCGAAGCGAATATAATAGTAAAAAAAAATTTATTTCTGCATAGAGATGTTAAGAAAGGGGTAAATATATCTTTTTAGAACCATACATACTTAAATACTTTTTTTTTTTTGCTTAACTAATGCAATCTTTTCAAGTTTGAGGCACTAAATTATTTATTTTGTGGACTAATAATCTTGTTGTTGTACTTGGTTTTATATCTTTGTTTACAATAGTTGACAGATACTAATACAAACAATTCTAATTTTACTACTTTATTCTAACAGTTCATATAAATTTCCTTTACAGGCTAGCTCTAGGGATGGTCCATATATTTCTAGACATGTTGCTCTAAGTGCTGGAGTTCCCGAATCTGTTCCTTGCCTTACAGTTAATCGACTTTGTGGTTCAGGATTCCAGTCAATCATCACAGGTTCTCAAGTGAGTATTTAAACTAATTTACATTTCTGTAATAAACTGGATATTATTCAATAGGCCTTTAAAGTAGATTTTCTCTAAATGTATGATCAAAAGCCTTTAGAAAGCAAAATTAAATTTTAATAATGTCATAATTTGCCTCTATCATTGTATGAGCTATTTTATAACCGACGTTAGGAAATCTACCCAATTTTCAGTTTACAAATAAGAATGTTTAACTCCGTAGCCTTGTAAGTTTAAACCCAATCCAGAAAATGTAAGAACTCCTGGATTCAGTATTTGGAGAAATTGCCCTTCGTGGAGGACTTTTTAATGGAACTGACCCGTATTTGCTTTACATGGATTGTATGATTTAGTTATTTTATAACCGTCGTTGAACAGCCGACCCAATTTTGAGTTTAGGACTACCAATGTTCCTCTCTGTAGTCTCATAATTTTGAACCCAATATCCTTCATTGAGGACTTTTTGTTGGAACTGATCCGCGTCTGCATTATATGGAGAGGTAAACCTCCCACAATTAGCTCGATGGCAAAAGGATTCTTATCCAAGATACATCGAGGATTAAAAGTATTTTATGTCTGCACAGTTGTCAGTCAGTGTAAGTCAAGTGCAAAATTTGTAATGTTTTTTTTTTTTCAAGAGCTTAAATGTAGATAAGATTTAATTTCATATTTGAATGTGTTCTATGTAGTGTGCTAAATTTGCTGTTTTATTTTCAATATATTACAATTATACCCATTTAATTTTATACTCATTTTTTTCAATACAAGTAATTTTAAAACTTATTAAGTATGTAGTTAAGGTATCTACTTGTAAATAAGAAATAAAGACTTGTTCTGCCAAGAAAAATGTATTTTTAAAAATGTTTTGTGATCTAAATTAATTCATTTTTCATTCGATGTGTTCTGCCTTTGCAATTAAATGTTTTTAGTTTGATAAAAAAAAATAACTGACTTCTTTTATTCAGTAATTAGTTTGCAATAATTATATTAACCCTTAAATAATTATATTAACCTTTTTTTATTAGTGATATTAAGAATTTTAGTTGCAGTATTATTATTAAATAATAAGTATCATTTATACATTTTGTCAGTTTTAATCGTAAAATGCGAAAACAATAAAAAATAATTCTGTTTGAAATAAAACAAATGAAATGTGTAATACATACCTTGTCAAACAAAACATGATTTTTATTAACCATGATAAAATGTCTCAATGTTTTGCCCAGGACTTGTAAGACCCTGAGCACGTGTCTGACACACACATAGGAGGTTTGTCATTTATATTAATTAACAAAATTAAAATGTCAAAGATATAAATAATTAATCTTTGGTAAGAACTCTTAATGCTATGATTCGCCACTTCTCTATACTTCACAGTTTGCATGACTCATTTTTCCCCTTTCTCTTTTGGAAGCATTCAAGTGTGACAATATATTCTTGATTGTTTAAAAACAGGGGTGTTTTATTGTTGTTATTCTCATTGTAAGTTTTGCCTTTCTATATGATGTTATATTCAAATCTGAATATGTTGGCAGTAACAGTATTCTGTCCCACTAAATCATGTTATTTATTCTTAATTTTAAAACACTCTTTTCATGGATTGTTTTTTTCCTTCCTTTTTAATTTAAGAGCTAGATTTGTACTTTTATTTTCTATTCATATGCATTGTACAATTATTTTTTTCTTTCGTGAAATGAAGTTGAAATACAAAATAAAATGTTTTCAATTTTCTTTCTTATACTTTGTAAGTAAAGTCTGAATCATGCATACTTATTATGTGTCATCCGATGTTTTTATTATTATTTTATCACTTTCCTTTTTCTTGAACATTTTTTCGTTCCTTCTCTTTTCCATTCTTTCTTGTTTTAACTTTTTTTCAGCTTTTTCTGCTTCTTTAAATTTTTTCCATTTTTCTGAAGTTATAGCTAATAGAATTTTTTTTCTTCTTCTGATTTGACCTTTCTCCTATATTTGGTCAATGTACATGGTCCTTCCAAGTTTCCTTTGGTTTTCCAGTTACGTTTCTAGTTTTCTGCTTGGGTAAAGAGATGGGTTAAATGAGTCTCTCTAAATTTGAGGGAAATCCATCTCTTCTTCAGCAGTGCTTAGTATTTTCTCCCTTTAAGTATTTATTAGAATCATTTGTTTCTTTAACTATCAATGCGTCAAAATTGTTTAAGTCAACATTTCTGACATCAAATGAGAAGCCATGCCAAATCATAGTTCACACACATTGTTCATTCTCTATGAAATCTATTTCCAGTGAAAGCACATACCTGCTCATTTACTGGTTTTAAGATGCTTTCAATATTTTTATTAATATTTTGATGTGTAATATGACTAAAAGTACGTAAGTTTTTCTTTTATTTTCATTAACATGGAAAAATCCCAGTTAGTGAGCATGTGTTCTTTTGTTGGTTTTTCATCATTTGGTAATCCAGTTAATTAATGCTACCAACTCTCAGTATTTGCTTCTACAGAGTTCTCTGCAGGAATAAAAAAAAAGAGCAGGAGGCTTCTTAACAGAAAAGGGCACTCACTTAACACTGTAAAAATTCATCAAAATATGTAATATTATGTAATTACTGAATTTGATCCTCAATAATTTTTAAGTTACCATTTGATGTGGGTATTTCAACAAGTAATTCTCGCTCATTATCAAAGTAAATGAAAAAAATTTAATTTATAAAAAATAATTAAAAGCATGCTAAAAGCAGGGTGCGTAGCGTTTGTAAAAAGTACTTAAAGGTGCTTTTTGGGGGATTTCGTTTTTAAACGCTTTTAAAGGTGCTTTTTTCAGCTGGCGTTTTAAAAGAGTGCTTTTTTTCCGAAATTTTTTTTCTTTCCCTTCAGTGATATCTGGTGGATCCCATGCATTTCACGAAAAATGGGGAGTTTGCTACGTAATCATTCACGCGGACTTCATGTCGTACCCACGTTATGACTTGCGCATGCGCGCACACTTGAAACCGAAACCCGAGTGCTCCAATTCGGATAGAGAATATCAGATCCTTATGAAATGTTTTTCTTTTTAATTTATTTTAATTTTGTTCTTGTTTATTTTATTTTACTTCTAACACTTTTTTTGACGTAGGGGGTACGGGTACTTTTGTTCTGAGTTCAGGGTCAAGTTGAATTCACTCGGTGATGTGGGAAAGTACTGATTGTTTCGATTTACGCCCGTTTCTTTTTGGGGTTTTTTTAACGCTATAACTGTTTATAAAAAATTTTTGTTTTGTCAATTTTGTTTCAATTTTTGTTTTGTCATTGATTGAATATGAATTTTTTGAGTGCTTGAAAATTTTTGTAAAGTGCTTGAAAAGTTTTTAAAAAGTGCTTATTTTTGATTCAAAGATTTGGCTACGCACCCTGTAAAAGGCAATCTCTGCATAAATTATTTTCAAAAAAAGTAAACTTAAAAAATAACTAATTGATAAACAACTTGAAAGATTTTTTTTCTGTAATTTAAGCTGAAAATTATAAGAAAATGAACATTTAAAAGTGCCTTTTTTTATTTAAAAAAAAGGTATTTATTTCAAAATGTAATTTTTTATAAAAAATAAAAAAAAGGGTTTAATTTTAAAATCACCTAAAAAAATTCATGTAACCCCCCCCCCCCCAAAAAAAGAGAAATTTATAAAAATTTAACCAGTTGAGAATAATCCTAACGCAGTAAATATTTGTAATAGTAATCAGAATTAAACCTATACAATTAATTCTACTCTAAGCAGATTACTACAAATAGTTACCTTATTTTGTCAAAGAAACAAGGTGCTGCACTGACTCTTAACAAATTCAAAAACTTTTCCAGAGAGGACCATGAGACTAGGTAATCCAAAGAACCAGGCAGTGTTAAATGACTTCCTAATGTTAGATAGTAAGTTTTGTTGCCAATCAATCTAAAGAAAAGCTTTTTTTAAATCTTATTTTTGAAGGATATCTATTAAATGTTTATTCACTGTTCAGTCTTTAGTTGATTTACCCTACAAAAGATTTGATTAATTACCTATAATATTTTTAAGTGCTGGTGAAACTAAATTGTCATTTCACTTCCACAAAAACTTAAAATTCTACTGTTATGTCTATGACATGATACTATGTATATGTCATGCACCTTTATTAAAATTGTACCAACAATTATTAGAACCTGGTTCCTATCCTTTTTAAAGAATTTTGAAAGTCATCACCTAGTTTCATTCTTTCCTTCCTAATAGCATTGAAAGAAATCATTTTGGTTTTCCGCTACCTCTTGTTTGCTAGTGCCACTCTTTTCTCCCACAAGCTGGCTTTTTTCACCCTTTAGTTTCATTTCTCTACCTTTTCATCAACCTTTATCATATTGGTCTAGGATGACATAAATATTTTTCTTCAATTGCCCAATCAAGAGCAACACTAGGAATTCAATCAGTGTATATTCTTATTGTATGGCCAATAAAATGTCATCTTTTCCCTGTTCTAATCTTGTTTGGATCCATAATCAACCTCAAGGACTACCATTGAACAAACTCAAACTTTCCCCTTTTGACATCCAACATGGGTTTATTTTGAATAACTATTGTATCTTAAAAGATTTTTATTAATTTCCAATAGTTTGCTTTGGAAAGAAGCCAAGCTTTAAAACTCTTCAGTTTAATATAGTGTGTGCAGATTTTGTGTGATTATAAATAATACTTTTTCAAAATTTATTTTTCAAAAAAAAAATTATATGAAATTATTTTGTCTTGGAAAAAAGCTTCTGCGACATTCCCTGTGGTAAACTATTTTCTTACCATGGATAAAACACAGCAATGAATTTAAATTTGTTCCCCCCTTAACCCCTTAATATTTCTGAAAAATGGAGAGAAAAAATTTACTGTTTAATTTTGTTCTTTATATTATTATAAAAGTTAGAAAATGGTTTTTATTACAAGAATAAAATTTTTAATGCAATAACTGCTGTATTTATAATTTTTACATACACATAAAAAAGTAATGGATTACACACACATCTTATTCAATTAGAGCAAATTAAAAAAAAGTTTTGAAGCTAAATATAATATAACTAGTGTAATATAATATAAAAACACAACAGTATGATTTTCAAAACATAAATTTTACAATATGGTATATCCCAAAATCCCCATCCACATTTCCCCTCCTCGACTGAAGTCTTAATCAATGAATAACTAAGACCACTAATGCCATCTATTAGGAAAATAGTGAATAAAGTATCCTAAAGTGGAAACTAACTCAGCTGAGGCTTCACAAAATAGAAACATTAATTTTTCTCCTGCCCGAAGTCAGTTCGGGCATCACTAATACTGCAACTATGTAGTACTTGCCCGCACTGGATTCGTGCGACACTGGCAAGGTGCTAATATTACATGGTAAATGGTGTTTGTTCAATAAATATTTCTGTTTCAATTTTTAATTCTTTAAATATTTTTGGATACTAAAAATTTACTATTGTAAGTTGCTTAGAAAATTTTAATCTATTTGAAACAGCAAGCATCTTTTTTCTCATTCCTGTGATTACTTTTTTTCCCCCAGGAAATATGTCTACGGGAAGCAGAAGTTGTTTTAGCTGGTGGGGCAGAAAACATGAGCCAAGCTCCTTATGCTGTGAGAGATATCAGATTTGGGACTAAATTTGGTACTGACTATAAGGTAAAAATTGCTAAAAAAAATTTTTTTTCTAATTTACTGAATTAGTGATTATAATTATCTTCCTTTTCTAAAATTTAGATGCTATGAAGGAAAACACCAGTGTGTTGATGAATATGTTAAAATTAAGTCCTTACCAAATCTTCTCCAAGAAAAATAAAAAATTGCAGCCTTTTTTTTTTATATTACGATTCTTTATTAAATGTAGGTGCTGGCTACATCAAAAAACTAGACATTGCATGATAAAGATTTTTTTTAGCAGAGAGTTGCTAGTAATCTTTATTAAAAGAGGATATTTATCCTTTTTTTAATAAAGATTACTAGCAACTCTATTAATGTGTTATAAAATTTAAATATCCCA
Organism: Parasteatoda tepidariorum; assembly: GCF_043381705.1. Classification (NCBI taxonomy): domain Eukaryota; kingdom Metazoa; phylum Arthropoda; class Arachnida; order Araneae; family Theridiidae; genus Parasteatoda; species Parasteatoda tepidariorum. Next base: position 27,557,023 of record NC_092215.1, on the reverse strand, counting down.
ATAAGATATTAGGCTAATATTAAAGGATCGAAAGATTTAAAATAGATTTTTAATAACTAGTATTGTGTCTTAATAAATTGCTTGAAAAAAAATTATCTCTTGAATAAAAAAAATATTAGCTGTTATGGTAAAGAAAGATTAAAAAATAGAATTTGACTTCCACTCATTATGTGAGATTGATTAAAAATTTACTCTTTTTATTTATTGAGAAAAGAACTATTGAACTATTAATACGAAGAAACTATTAACTATTGAACTATTAATAAGAAGATTAGAATATTGAATAAGAAGAAATTTAAGTAATAAAGAAAATTAAAATGCTGAGAAATATGTAATATTTATAATGCTATATTTTATGTAATATTTATAATGCTATATTTTATGTAATATCTATAATGCTATATTTTATGTAATATCTATAATGCTATCTGTCATGCTATATTTTATAGCATGACAGATGCTATAAAATAACCTCATAATCAAAAAATTTTATTCTTTAAGAAAAATTCATTTCTCTCTTTAAAAAGCTAGTCTTAATCTTTAATAATTGAAATTTTAATGTAACTTTGAATATTTATCTTTTGTGCATTATACATTGTGTTAAAAGTAAATGGTTTGTAAGAGCAAATAAAAATCTTTTAACTCATGAGGTTTTGAATGTATGTGTCAGTGACAAAAAAAATTTCTTGAAAATGACAATGCACATAGATTTAAGAAATAGCAATTGGTGTTAGTTTTTTTGGAACTGGAGTATTTTTTATTGTGTTATTACATTGTTTTGATAAAAAAAATTTGTAACAATTATATTATCTTTTTTAATATATGTAGCTTGAAGATACACTATGGAGTTCTGTTTATGACACTTATGTTGATATGCCAATGGCTATTACTGCTGAAAACTTAGCTACAAAGTATAAAATTTCAAGAGAGGAATGTGATAAATTTGCACTTCTCTCACAAAACAGATGGAAACAAGGTGAGAAAAATTTATTTCCTAAGTAAATATTAATGTTAAATTTAATTCTACAGTAGGGAACCGATTATCCGGAACGATCGGGACCATCGCTATTCCAGATAACTGATTTTTCCGTTTTTCTGAATCGCTACAGAAAGCCGTTTGTTTATTCTTAAACCCAACAAAAAAATTTTTTTTTGGAAATAATCTTAAAAAGAAGAGAAAACGATGAAAGAATACACTAATAATTTCCAAAATGATGGTAAGGTAAACATCTTTCAAAAAAAGAAAAAAAAATCCTAAAATCTTATGAGGAAAAAAAATTTTTTTTTTAAAAATAGGCGCNAAAATTTTTTTCTTCAAAATGGCGCGAAAATTTATCGAATTTTGTTCCGGTTTTTTGGTATTCCGGCTTTCTGATTTCCGGATAACGGGTTCTGTACTGTATTTGTTTTAAACTTTTAGTTAATTAAGAGATCTTACTTAAGAATCTGAAAACATTTCGTACAAAGTTTTTTCCTATATTGTAATAGAATATAATTTGAATTAGTGCTAAGCAAAGGGAAAAAAGACAATAGAAGAAAGAACAAAAAATAAGCAATTTAAGAAGGAATAAAGTTTATTTCAATAATTAAACAAGAATATGGTTTAAATTTACAAAGATTAATTATAAAATGAATTGGAATAGAATTTTTTTTTCAAATAGTCAACAATATTTAAATTCAGGATATCTGCGCACCTGGAACGTCATGAGAAATCCTGGAAAGTATTGTCATGATTTTAACCATTTTTTTAAAAAAAAATCATGGAAAGTCTTTGATTTAGGCTGCCGAAAAATCTAATTTTTAAAATGGAATTTATCCCCCCCCCCCAATTTCATGGTGTTCCGAATATCTGAATTTGTTGCAAAATTCCCACTCACAGTCATATTTTATTCAAATATAAAATGTTTTGATCATGTTCTTTAAAAATTATGGTGTTCTTTCAAAAAATAAAAGAAAAAACATCATTTCTAGAGCGAATTATGTTTTAAACTTCTGTGATTTCAGAATTTTTGTTATTTATTTCATCAATTTAAAATTCTAGCTGAAGCAAGCCAGTCATTGGCGAATTTTTTTTTATTCCGAAATGAGAGCAGAAAAATTGGGACTATTTCTTTCCTTTCCAATGAACAAAAAAGAATCTTTAGAATATAATTCTGCAGGGAAAAAAATAATTTGATTTTTTTTCAGCTATTTTATTGCTTCAATTTTTTCTTTACTCTGTTTTTTTAATTTAAAATCTATAAATATGAAGGTGCAGAGTATAACAGTTTTGGTTATACCTATCATTTCAATTAATGTTATTATAATGCTTTTTTAAATTTATTGTTGCTTTTCTGTTGGAGAAAGTAACTTCATTAAGTCATGACAAATTCTTGGAATTAGTCATGAATTTGAAAATCTAAAATGTAGCAGTAAATGTATCCTGTAAAATATTTGCTACAGAATGACAAAATATTTCATAAAGTTCAGTTGCGAACAGAATTATTATGCTGATGCAATTTAAAATTATTATGAAATATGTTAGCATAAAATTGATTCAAAAGTTTTTATGTATATTATTTTCCTAGAGCTGTGATGTAAATAGGGTGAGTGTTGCAGGATGATTGTCTCAAGAATGAAACCATGTGACTGGTGGACAATTAAAGAAGGGGGGGGGGATTTTCCACCTTCCATTTCTTGTTAGTTAGAAATATAATCTATGGACAGATTTTATCTAAAAAAAGTCTTAAAATATGATCTTTTTTTTTTTATTCTGCATTTGGTTGTTTAAAAAAAATTTGTAAAGGGAGTACCTTATACATTTCATAGGTAAGTTACTTAATAATTTAAATTTTAGCATGTACTTTTCCTTAAAACAACATTTTAATCTAAATTATTCTATTTTATTCATTTTAATATCCAAATTTATTTTATTAATTATGAATATAAAAAGGAAGAAAGCAACTTACTTAATCATAAAGTAGTGATTATACAGAATTATTCATTGTTAATATATCATTTTTTTTTTAAATTTCCGTTATAAAATGTACAAGGCATTGTTTGGCAGCATCATTGTTTTTATTTCCTGTATTTACCTTTTTTTTTTTTTTAAATTATTTTTTAACTTTCTCTCATCTGAAGAGTTTTTTGGCAACTCTGCTTTTGAAAGAGAAAAATCCTTCAATAATTTTTAAATTCAGAAACTTGTGTTGGGTTTGTTTAGTTCATAAAATACATTAGTTCAGAGAAAATCGAGACTATAAATGATTATCAAAAAACTATTTGATAAATAGGGCTATGTTTTTTAACACTTATTAACTCTTTGATGAAATTGTAGATCTTTTTTTGAAATAGTGAGTTTTTTTTCAATTGTAATAATATGGGGAAAAAATCATGAGTACTGGCTGATTAACCGTACTTTAACAAGTGTAAAGTTTAAATAAGATCAGAAAGTTTTAAAGAGGAAGGTAGTTTATTTTTTTATAGGTCATGTTGGACTTTTTTTATTCTTAATTTTAATATAATTCTTTCACTCCCTGGCATGTCTAAAGTCATTTTTAGAGTATATTTTCAAAAATTCTAAGTATCTGAAAAAATATCTATGATTTTACAAGATGTTGTACTATTGTAAAGTCTATGTTTGATTTAATTTTAAACGCAATTTTTCATACCATCCTTCATAATTGATAAATTGTTGAAAAAATTTATGAAATAACAGAGTTATAAAATAACTTCAGGTGCTTGGTGTTTCGAGCCTTATTACTAGAATCATTCAAAAATTAAATTTTTCTTAATTTTGTAAAAGTATTAAAATTTCTTACAGTGATATAACTATTAAAAAATTTTAATTCTAAAATACAGGGATGTGATTCTTTTGCGAATTTACGCTTTTTTTTTCTTCAGATTTTTCTATCTTTCCCACTAATTTCTGCAGAAAGTTTATTTTTTTTTTTTTTTGCACAAGTTAAAATATTTTATGAGGAATTTAATTTTATGTGGAGCAAGAGCAAAAGTATTGAAATCCTCATCCCTCCCTCTGAAGTTTCTCTAAAAATCATTTCCTTAGGATAAAACTGGTTGACCTTTATGAGATTTTTCCTCTTTTTAGCGGATTTTGGCTTTTATCACTTGAATTTCAGCCTTTTTATCAAAAACTCCGATTCTTTAAAAGTTTTTTTTTTATAAATATCCCGCTTTTTTTTGTGAAAATTCAGTTGAACATTGTATATGGATTAATCAGGGTTTCCGCTACGGTAGCTTTTTTCGCAAAATGCGANTTTATGAGATTTTTCCTCTTTTTAGCGGATTTTGGCTTTTATCACTTGAATTTCAGCCTTTTTATCAAAAACTCCGATTCTCTAAAAGTTTGTTTTTTTTTTATAAATATCCCGCTTTTTTTTTGTGAAAATTCAGTTGAACATTGTATATGGATTAATATTTCCAATAAAGCCATATGTAACAACAACAACATATTTTAGGGTGGCCACCCACCTTGAAAACCTGGAATTATCAGGGAATTTTTTTATACTAGAAAAAACCTGGAAAAGTCAGGGAAATTTTGGCAAAAAACTGGAAAGTCAGAGAATTTTAAAGAAAACCTGGAATATTTCTCTTAATTTGAATTATTTTACCATCTGTTTAATCCACTTTTATTTAGACGTAAATTTATCGTAAAAAAAGTTGAAATAGCATCAACTCAGCAATACTTTTCTTGCATTTCTGACTCTTAAGTAAAAAATTTCAAATTAATTGTGTACCATGTTTCACAAACAACTGCATAGAATTTTTTATTCAAATGACAGCTTCAAATTTCAGTCAAGTTTGCATCTGAATTACAAACAAATTCACAGAGTTTAGACAATTTGTAATTTAGTAATAATTTTTTGCTTTCTTGCGATTTACATCCGACATCAACAATTTAATCCATTTAATTTGAACTTATAATAATCAGTTTTTATAAAACATAAATTCTTTTTCCATAGGTTATGATAAACTAAATTTTTAAATGTAAAAATTTGATGGGTTATGATAAACTAAATTTTTAAATGTAAAAATTTGATGATTGTAAACTTTTGTTTTATAAGATAGTTTTTCTAAGAAATTAGTGTTAATTTTTTCCCCCCAACATCATGGAATTCCCCAGGTGTAAAAACAAAAACAATTAACTCATCTAAGCTAGGAAATCATGTTAGATTGGAATTCTTAATATATTCTAATTTCTAATAAGAAAAAAAAGAATAACATTTAAAGTATTTTATCTAGTTTTTTTCCTATAGAATATGCAACAAGAAATTTGACAATTTTTCCTTTACGAATAATGAATATCTCTTATAGTGCTAATTCAACACAAATAACATTATTTAAACATATGACTTATGATATTGGTTTAAAGAAAATTATTTCAATGAATTTTATAAAAAGCACTGTTTGAATAAAATACAGTATTGGCTCTATATTGAAATTTAAATAAACTTAAAAATTTATTTGTTTCTAATCACCTGGAATTATTTTTATTTTGCTTATAAAAATATATTAAACCGTACTTATCCAAGTTTGTTTTGGGTCATTGCTATTTGGTACATTTTGTGCAGAAACTATTTAACACTTAAATTTTTATTCATTGAAAGCTTATTTTCTGCAAGCTAAACATATTGTTTCCTCCACATCTATTCAAAATGATATATTAAAAAAAGAATATTTTGAATGAAATACTACACTATTGACTAATACACTAACTTTGCCCCTTTTCTTGTATCTATACTACACTTTAGCAGAGAGAAAAACACACTGACCTGGAAATTTTCTGATTTTTACTGGAAAAATCAGGGAAATTTGATCCCTGATTTGAGTGGCCACCCTGTATTTATTTACAATTTTCAAAGATAAACACAAAATTCAAACTACGTCCTAGCTGCTAACCCTTCCGCCTTTTTACTTATTTTAGCTACAGAAAATAAGATTTTCCGTATTTTTATCCGTCCGCCGGATAGCTCGTATTTTCTTATTTCAGACGTCGCTGCTTCCTGTTTTTTGGTGTGAAAGCAAACTATAAAAAAAAATGAAGGTGGATTTGCTGCGAAAATATTTATTTGCTCATTCAATTAATCTTGTAAATTTTTATTTATTATGTCTAAACAAAAACAATACAAACAAGCCTTTTAGAAATCCCAAGTTCAGACTCTGCGAATATCTTGATTCTTATTCATGCAATTTTAATATCAATCATCGATTTTCGTATTTACCTGAGTTAAAAGTTGTGCATTGTAATTCTTATCTACGCTATTTAAATATCGTACATTATGATTCTTATTTACGAGATTTGAAAATCTAATATCGCGATTTGTATTTATGCATTTTTAAAATCGCGATTTTTTTTTCTATCAAGCATCTATTTTTGTATTTATTTATCTGATTTTAAAAGTTGGATGTTGTGATTATTATTCAGGTGATTCAAATATCCTACATTGCATTCTTATTTACGAGATTTAAAAATCCAATATTGTGATTTATATTTACGCGCTTTTAAAACCCTGTGTAGCGATTCGTATTCACGCATATTTGTATTAAAATCCAATGTCGTGATTCGTTTTTGCGGTTGTAATATCAAACATAGATTTTCGTATTTATACATGCTTTAAAAATTAGACATTGGCATTCGTATTCGCGCAATTTAAAAAGTATGCATCGTGATTCGTATTCAGGGAGATGTATAAGCATGTCTTCTGTTTAACATAGCCTTAGAAAAAGTTATTAGAGAAGCTGGCATAAATACTATAGGTACTATATTTAATAAATTAGTGCAGATTTTGGCATACACCGATGATGCAGACATCATCGCAAGATCTAGGACTGCACTGAGTGAAGAAATTTTGGCACTGGGAAAATCAACTAGTAAAATGAACTTAAGAGTAAATGTGGAGAAAGCAAAATATATGTATTGTAGTACAATGGAAACCATCCCTGAATTGTTTGAAATAGATTCTTTTAAATTTGAATCTGTAAGAAATTTTACTTATCTAGGATCAGAATTAAACTATGAAAATGACATTAATCCTGAAATCAGAAAAAGAATAATCGCACCCAATCGCTGCTTCTATGGTTTAAGATTATTGTTGAAATTTCACTTAATAAAAAGAAAGACGAAGATTCTACTTTATAAGGTATTAATCAAGTCAGTTTTGACTTATGCTTCAGAGACATGGACTTTAACAGAAAGGGAAGAGATGTTATTAGCAACCTTCAAAAGGAAGGTTCTACGAACCATCTTTGGTGCTATCCTTGATAACAACTGGAGAGAGATATATAATTTTCAAATATATAAGATCTTTAATAGTGATGATATCATTAAATCTATTAAACTAAGTAGAATGAGATGGGCCGGGCATGTAGTGAGAATGAGTCCTGAACAAAGAGCATTAAGAGTCTTTAATGCAACCCCGTCCAATAAAAGGCCAAGAGGAAGGCCCAAAAAGAGATGGAAAGACTGTGTCAATTAGGATTTTAACATCCTAATTGTAAAGAACTGGAAATCAATTGCTGGAAGAAAGGCAGAATGAGGAAGACCCAGGCTCACAAAGGGCTATCGTGCCAATGCTGATGATTCGTATGATTTGTATTTTCTCATTTATTAAATTCAATATAGAGTTTCATATTCACGTGATTTAAAAACCTCTTATCTGGAATCATACTCTCTCAATTTATAATCATGCATGTGATTCTTATTCATATATGTAACATAAAAAGCTTCTATTAATCTTTTTATGTTAGTTTCTTCACTATAAAACAACTCCTATTTTATTACTAATTATTTATTCAAATCGAACTGCTTTCTCACACTTTTAAGAGCCATATCCTGTTTCTAAATCTATTTTTGGCCTAAGTATGCATAAATTTAAATAAAAACATTTTTCCCTTTAAACTTCGTGAGAATAACTCGAACTATTTCTTAAACCAATAGTAATATCTAAGATTTACCTCTTTTCCTTAAATACAGACATTTTCGGATTTTTTGCAAGATTTTCCCTACCAGAAAGACTGATCGCTCATGGACTTTTCTCTTGCCACTCAACAAAGTATGACATAAATAAATTTCTTTCGCTTTCATTAAAATCCTGTGTCTGTTTTCCTGCTCGGTCCGACTGCATCATTTTACATATATATTCATACAATTTTAAAATTAACCATCGGGATTTATAAGCACATGGTTTACAAGTTTTAAAATCGCACTTTTTCTGTCAAATTTTTGAATATGTATATATATGTTGAATTTCCTCTTTTTTAGTTTCTGACTAGTCTCATCCCTGAAAATAGTTTTTAATTTTTCAAGATTTTGCTGAAAAATGATCAACTGTTGCAAGACTGCTTATTTCCTCCAAAATTGCCAAAAAGAAGGAATTTGATTTTTGAAAGAGATAGTAAAATAAAACAGCGTTCTTGCTCTACCTACTATTACAGCTTATATAACTTTTTTTTTCCATGTTAAATGATGCCAACAATTTTTAAATTCAGAAGCTTGGTTTTCTTAGTTCATAAAATAAATTTTTTCTCCGAAAATAGTTGATATAAAAGATTATTAAAAAACTATTTCATAAATTGGCTAAGCTTTTTAACACTTAATTATTGACTCCTTAATAAAATTGTAGAAAACAATTTAAATTATGAAGGTTTTTTAATTGAAATAATACAGGAAAAACAATCACCAAAAAGGAGTCTAATGTTTGGAACAAAGGGAGATAATAAAATTAAACAGTGTTCTTGCTCTGCCTACTATTACAGCTCTATGGTTATTGTGCATTAGAAAAACAAATAATTGTTTAATGAATAATTAATCTTTATATGTTTTATATCTTTATATTTTTAACATCTTTTTCATATTAAGTGATGTACAAAAAAATATTTTATTTATATTGATATGTAGCTCAAGACAATAACCGCTTCAGTGAGGAATTAGTTTCAGTTGCAGTAGTAGTAAAAGGTAAAGATTCTCTCTTGGAAGTTGATGAACATCCTAGACCACAGACAACAATGGAAGGCCTTGCTAAGTTAAAACCAGTCTTCAAAAAAGGGGGAGTTGTTACAGCTGGCAATGCATCAGTATGTAAAAAACTTTTTTTAATTATTTGTATTTAAAAAAATCAATGTACCAAATAGTTTGTGCAGCATTAGCACTTTTCATGTTTCTCTATTTTATCAGATTATTTTTTTTTCTATGGTATATTCTTATATTAACTAATTGTGATTGTGTAAAATTGATAAATTGGTTTGAAAAGTGGATTTAAAGCACCTAATCTAATTAAACTCTCTCACTTCTTGAAAGTGCTTATCTTTGCATCAAAAAAATAGTTCTTTTTTACTTAGATTTTGACCACAATTATGTATAATCAGTTTAAACAAATGTATCAGATCTTTGAATAGGGCAACAAGTTCTCTAATGTTGGCAGATATTAAACAAATTAAGATTTTATTTGTAATTTTGCTACCTTTTTAAACATTGTGAGGTGTTAGAACTTCGGGCTTAACATCTGTGTGTGTGTGTGACTTAACACAGTAAAAGTCTTTTAAAAAAAAGTTTTTATCGTCTGTCTTCGTTTCTTTTCTTTTTTTTTTGTTAGAAATATATTGTGTCATCCTGTTTCTTTTTAATTTGAAAATAGCTAATTGTATCTTCTGTGAGTTGTGGTCGAAACATTCTTCTTATAAAGATTGGCTTGAATCAATTGACAATATAAGGAGAGCAAGATGCAAAACTTGTAACAAGAACATTGATATTGCTCAATATTCTTGTAACCAACTCTAATCATCTCAATATGAGAAGTATTTCTAACCATTTGATGGAATGTGAGTGTTTACCTCAAAAAATCCTTGACAAGATCATTTGTCAATCCATGAAGGATTTTCAAATAACGAAGAAAAAATATTGCTGCTATATCTAAACCAAACCACTATAGAAAGTGGTTTTTCAGTTAATGAGTCCCTAAAAGTGGAAAATTTAAAGGAACGTCTGATACAATAACATATACAATAATGATATGGAGAAAAAAACTGATTAAAGATTTCAAAGTTTAGTGGGGGTCTTCATATCAAAAAGTTGTTGCAATCAGTGGGATCAGATAGACAAAGATACATGTCTTGAAGAAGAAAAGAAATAGCTTATTTATAGCAGCTTCAAAAAGTAGGAGCTTCAAAAGGATTTGAAGGCTTCAAAAAAAGAAAGTTTGAAGTGGAAGATGATACAGCTCAACTAGAGAAATCTATTGATAAATCCACTGAGATGGCAAAAGAAACAAAAGATTTTAGAACTAATGTAAATGCTCTGAAAAAAAGTGCCCATATGAAAAAAAAAAATTTAAAAGAATTGACAACATAATTAAGAAAATTTATAACCTTAACTTTTAATTCTTGTTTATCGATATTATTTATCTTTTTGTCTAATATAATAACTTATATTATTCTACCTGAGATTGCATACCTAAGATCTGCAAAAACTGGTTTAAATATTTTTATGTTTCTTTAATTTTTTTGATGGCTTGCTACGTTTTTATGATTAAAAATTATCTAATTATAATTATCAATGAATACTGCCTAATATCATATTTTGCCACGGCTTAGTTATAATAAAATAGTTATTACTTCCACATTGAAAGAGTGCTAAGGAATATACACCAGAAAGTGTAAATTAGGTTGAATTGTTATAAAGGTTGTTATAATTGTTTAGGTTGAATAAAAAATATTTGATTTTAAATAGTCAGAAGCAAATTTTATGAGATCAAAAGCCATGAACGAAAAAATTAAGTCTCCTTCAAGTAAATTTTGAAACCAAAGTAATTATTTAAAAATATGTTCATTAATTAAAAAAAAACTTTGGTTAACTTTTATTTTAAACAAATTTCAAAAGGATTTTAAATTTTTTTTTATTTAGTTTAAGATAAAACTAAAGTATGTTAAGAGCTTATTTAGGGTTATCAGGGAAATATTATTGGTGTTTGAAGAAATTACTATTTGTTGATTGGAGAAGATTTTTTTTATCAAGGAACTATTTGATAAAGTTGATGATTACTATTAGTTTGATATAGTTGGAGGAAAGGCAATATTAGTAAAAACATTTATCTTGAAGATGTTGATGTAAAGTTTCTGTTGAAGAAGTTGATCTATTTATTTTCAAATGCCGATAGTTAGTTCTAAAAATCAGATTTGATAAACAATAAAGAAAAATGTTTTCCTTCAGAATTATTTTTAAAAAATACATCATGGCCATGTGCAATGGATTACAAAATAAAAAGGCTGCTCCCTTTTATAAGTATAAAGAAATGCATTATTTTTAACATGAAGATTTTTTGTAAAGTAAATGGTCAAACCAATTAGCGAACTCCCCTCCCCGGTCCTAACGCCAAGAATTTAAAATTAAAAGTAACTGAATTGTTTCCAATGGACAGTTAGAAGCATGGGAAGAGATCCTTAGTTGGCAATTTGTGGAAAGATAAAATAGCCGAAAACAAAGCCAACGCCACATTATTAATATTAAATTTTAAATATTGCTTAATCAACAAACAGATCATGAGAATTGATATTACCCTGTAACTGAAACATTTTTGTGGTAAGAGAAATAAAGTAACTTAAGGAATAAAAGATTAAAAATAGATTTTGATGTTTAATTTAGTTGTGAATTAATGAATTATGAATAAGTAAGTAAATTTAGAATTATACATTTGTATTGAATTAAAAAGTTAGCCTTTACATTGATTGTTAAGAAGAGAATAAAATATTTATACATTACAGAACCTCTTATCCGGAAACCAGAAAACCGAAACAAATTCAATAAATTTTCCAACCATTTCTAAAAAAAACACCTGACTCATTGAACACCTGTTTTCTTATCAGCTCAGCCTTAAGCAGGCAGAGTCATAACTAGGGGCTTCTCCCAATAGGAGTCTTCACATCTGTTCATTGCTTAGGGCAGGAGAGTTAAAACAAATAATTTTATTTGTCTTCTTTGATTCCTAGAAATCTCTTAAAGTACTCCCTAACTATTCAGATTATATAACCTATAATTCCTATTTCAGATAAAAAAAAATTTAAAAAATTTCATTAATAATCTTTAAAATTAAAGAAGTGTAAAATTAAAATAAAATTATAAAATTCTGATGCGTCTAAAACAAGTTAAGAAACAAAAAATTTATCATTCTGATGGTAGAAAACTTTTTTTATGAGTGAAATATAGAGAATTATTGTAAAGGTGTAAAATAAAAAGACACAAATTAAATCTTAATAATTAAAATCAAAATATAAATAAGTGTTTGCAGAACAGTACTCAGGGTTGCCACAGGCTACTAAAATGAAACTATTTGCTACTATTTTCGGCTTTAGGCGACTACAGCGACTTTTTTTTTGCCTGAAAAGGCTTAAAAAAAAGCAACTATTTTCAGGAATAGGCGACTATTAGGAGACTTTTTTTACTCTTGGCAAAGTTTTTTCGCAAAAATTAATGTTACTTTTCAGAGCATTAACAAAAGAAAGCAAACTTTTATTACAATCATTTATGTCCTAAGAGCCATAAATTTAAATTTCCATTGGATTTAATAAAGTACTTGTTATATTTTCTCTCTGAGCGGCAGTTTTGTTACTTTTAATTGTTTTTTCCTTCTATTAACATTCATATTTTATTGTAATACGACTTTTATTTAGGTACCTATTTTCTAATATGTATACCTTTTATATTTGTGCAAAACTTTTTTTTAATTGGAGCATAGTTAGGACTGGGCAATAAATCGATGTATCGCAAAATATCGATTTAACGCATATATCAGTAGGCCGGTGTAGTGAGTTTCGTTTTAGGCGATGCATCAGAAATCTGATTTAAGCCGCCGGACTAAGAATACAATTGCGGTTTAACGATTTAATATGCAAGGATCCTTGACCAGGCTAACGCTGTTACCACACTAACGAAGACAATTTTGATTTCGTCTAGCTGCAGAGACATAGATAGCGTTTTGCTATTAGGATGATGTTAGTTTCGTGATGTTGAATGACGAAGAGCGAATTGAATCAGAACTCCCGGTTTCGTGCGAGGATCATCGTTGTAATATAGAACGCAATGCATAGTTTCTTTATGTCCATTTTTGTCTTTGGGATTTTGCGTTTTTTGAAGATTATTTTCAATGGGACTTAAGTCATTTTGCGATCGTTGTGCATTTTATTTCGTCAGAAATAATTGTCTGGTTTCTTGTAAATAGTTTTCAGTGAGACTTTTGCAGCGTTCGTTTCGTTCTGCATTATTTCATAACGATTATTGTCAGTTATTTTTTAGAAACCTACTGTTACTTTGCGATTGCTGCACAATCGCTGTTATCTTAAATTTTCGTTCTGAACTCAATAGATCAAATCATTGATTTTTTCAATTATTGTTTATTTTAAGCGAAACAATTTAATAGGGGTATTTTGTATTTAACTTTGTTATAAAAAGTTAGTTTTTTTAAATTTATTAAATGTAGGTAAGTAATAATTTGATTGTTTTTCAACCAATAAATGCTTAGTCGTTTTTAATTATAAAAAAATTAAAACGAAGCTTACCTTTATTTAATTTGCTTTTATTTTTGAGAAAATGAAAACAAAGTTTTAAAAAAATTTGGCTATTAGTTAAAACAAATTTTTTTTAAAAATTAAATAAAAAGTTTAGTAATGTTTTGAGGTTTCTAATAATTTTACATTAGTACTTAAAGTATTTTTTTAAAATTTTTACTAAAATTCTTTCAATACTTGTTTGTTTTATAATTTGTTAGATAGTCAGTATCATTTTTAAACAAATAGATCTTTAGTTGATTTTATTTTCAAAAATTAAAATAATAATAAACAAGTAAAAATATTTGTACATTTATTAAGTACAGAATTTGACCATTAGTTAATACTACTTCTTATTATTTTAAATAAGTAAATAAAAAAGGGTCTAATGATGTTTCAAAAGCATGTTTTTTTTCAACAAATAATAAAAAAATTTTTTTTCTTCCTAAAGTCAATATTTCTTTGGTTTGTTTTCCACTTCCCTTTTTTTCCTTCTTTTAATTTTTAATGCATGTACGTAAAATAATTTGTTACAGTATTATTATTTTTAAACCAATAAATCTTAAATCATTTTTAATTTAAGAAAAATGAAATAAAGCTTGGGTTTGCTTTTACTTTGACTTCTTTATTAATTTAATTGAAAAAATTAAGCAATGATATTGATGTCATAGTAGAATATGTTTAGAATTAATATTTTCTTTTGTACTAGATTTATTCCTTTTTATTTATTTTTGATTGATTTAAAGATTTCCCATAGGTAATTTTTGAACATATGCTAAATTGCGATACATTACTATATCGTGATGTCTAACTGACGATGTATCACGATTTAAAATTTGACATCACCCATTCCTAATAATAGTATTTGACAATTAAACTATAATTTTAGTTATTTGGCTACTATTTTTGATAAATTTTTGTTCCTGTTCAGGCAACTATTTTCATAGTTTGAAGCGACTATTTTCATGCTTTAGGCTACTAAAAGCAACTATTTTTGTTCAATTTTTACTGTGGCAACCCTGAGTACTCCATCAGGGGACACACTGCCTGCAAACACACAGGAGCCTTTCCGTTAGTAGATTAAACCAAAACTAACAGTGCCCGAGGCCCCTTAATGAAAAGACAAAAATATAACTTTTACCACAATTTAAAAGCACTAAAAGTCTGAAAATGAATCACACCTAAAAGGTACTGTTTGTCTACGATAGGTACTCTGACCGCCACAAAGTCTGTGACAGTCTGGTGCTATTTAAACAAGAAGAGGGCATTTTAGGGAGGGTAGCTTCGATAATAGCTTGTATGGGAAGTATATCAGATTGGCTGACTCAGCCACCAGTAGGAGACTTATTTTATCTGATTCAATAACTTTTTTAAAGATTCGCATGGATATTTCTTTCCTACTTAAAAAGATTATCTTTACTCAATCTTTTGCTATTTTTTATATACAAATGAAAGAAAAAGAAAAAAAAGTGAACAAATTCTGACGTTAAGGGTATAGCAGGTTTTTTTAATGTTACTTTTTAATTTTACGTTTATTATGAATGATCATTGATTGTTAGATGGTTTAATTTCTAAACTTGCACATTTTTTAAAGCAGTTAGTTTCTGTTATTGAGTTTTCTGGAACTTATTAACTCTGATTTTAAAGGGAGATAAAACTTTTGCTGAAAATAGAAATAGTTCATGTTATCTGTGCTGAAAAAATATTAAATATCTTTGTTTTTATTATTTATATTTTACTTTTTTTTAAACTGAAAGCAAGTTACTGCAAATAGGATGAAATCTAAAACTATCAACGATGATTTTTATCAACACCCATCAAACCATCTGAAATTATCTAAGTTTTTTTTGTTGCTTAAATTACGTTTTCTAAGTATATATTATGCAAAACAATAGCCCCAAAGGATTTTTTTTAAATTTAATTTATTTTAAAAGATGTTAACAATTAAATTTTAAAGCTCTTTTTAATTAAAAAAATTAAATATCTAAGGATAGAGTAAATGGATTTTAAGAAATTGTATCTCATTTTACGCGGAAGTAATTGAAGTTTTTGATAAAATAGTTATAAATAAAATATATTCTTTTAGTTCCAAGTTTGAACTAAAGAAAATATGTAAATAAATTAAAAATAACTAATTATTCATAATATTATTCACCTAAAATTATAAATTTATTATTTAATACAATGTTTGCTATTTTGTGTAACTTTAGTTGAGGTTTTTAAATTCCCTCCAAATCAACTGATACAGAGCGATCAACGGAGTGGAGTGGCGGAGTGCACCGCAGAGCAGCATTTCGCGAAAAGAAGCTATAACTTTTTATTGAATTAAGATCCATTTTTTTGGAAAAGCCATTTTGTTCAGAATAAAATTTACTTTAAAATGGGTTTTGTTTGAACTTTGTACGACATTAACAACATTTTTGTTTTTCATTTTACAACTTAATTTTGCAATAAAAATTAAATTTTTTAAACATTTGTTTTATTATAATTATTTTATCAAAAACTTCAATTATTTCCGCGTAAAATGAGATACATTTTTTTAAAATCCATTCATTCTATCCTTAGATATTTATTTTTTAATTAAAAAGAGCTTTGAAATTTAATTGTTAATATCTTGTAAAATAAATTAAATAAAAAAAAATCGTTTTGGGCTATTGTTTTGTATAATATATACTTTTTAAAAAACAACAAAAAATGTAAAAATTATGATATCAAATTTTGGGTGCAATCGCTATTAAAATTTTAACTCTTTTAAAAAAGAGAAAATCGGACGATCTAAACAATGTTTCAAGTGCGAATACTTAATTCTCTTCACTTTAGAGCTAACACAGTAGACCGAAGAAAGAGGGGTCATTTTCTCTCGCCGAAACCAGTCTTAAAGAAGGACCAGCACCCCTGCTGGAAATAATCATAACTCGTTACCATAGTCACCACCACACCTCCAGACGAATGTCTGTCAGAGTACCTATCGTAGACAAGTAGTATAAATTTTAAACCAATTTATGAAACGCCCCCCTTCAAAACACGTTATAAATACAAGTAAGTAAAATGAAAGTTACAGTTAATAAAAGTAAAAAAAATATAAAAATATTCCGAATCAGTAAAAGAAAAAAAAATCAAGTGCTGCCATCTGTTTTGGAAAATGAAATCCTATCTGTTTTGAAAAATGAAAGGTGTATTCTCAGAAAAGAGAAATCGTCAAAATCGCGAGGCGCACAGCATTTATTAGTGTTGAATCAGTGCTTACATGAAGGGACCTGGAATAAAAAAAATGGAAGATTTATTTATTAAATAAATAGCATTCCCTATCATTTACACGCATTTACGTTGCCTTGGATATGTCAAGTAAGAAGTCCTGAATTTTAAATTTTGTTTAATACCTTTAGAAAGATGAAACTAAAACATCGGTTTCGATTTTCTAAAGGTTAATTTTATATAGTGTTTAATAAGCATATTTTGCATTGTGACTTTATATTTGTGGATTATTTTTCTAAATCACGCCTTCCTTATTTTTACAATTAAAAAAAGTATACAAAAATAATGATTATAAATAAAAAGAACAGAAATCATTAAAAAAGAAAGCGGGGGAGAGAGAAAGTTCAATCCTCCTAATTCTTACTTAAGTAGCATTTGTTTTTAAATTAATTCTTAAATTATTATCAAGCAGACTATTTTTTTTCCTTCTTTTTATTCAAGTGTATCCAGTTCACTTATTATTCAGTATTCATTTTATTTTTCAAAGAAATATATTTCGAAATATGGTAATTAAGGATTCAAAACAAAATTAATTACAATGATCAAAACTTTTCCTTCATTGTTTTTTTTTTTTTTTTTTTAAAATAATTCAGTAAAATCCCTGAAATTTTCCATTAATAGTTCAAAATGCACCTAATTAATGTTACTTATAATCAGAAAACCTTAAAAAATTCTTCAAACAGGACAGTCTTAAGAGAATTTCCTGTAATTAAAGTTATCTATAGCACAGGAAGTCTGGTGCTGATAAGGCATTGGGAGCGGAGGGGGGGGGGGNTAGTTCAAAATGCCCTGAATCTTTTCCATTAATAGTTCAAAATGCACCTAATTAATGTTACTTATAATCAGAAAACCTTAAAAAATTCTTCAAACAGGACAGTCTTAAGAGAATTTCCTGTAATTAAAGTTATCTATAGCACAGGAAGTCTGGTGCTGATAAGGCATTGGGAGCGGAGGGGGGGGGAGACTTGCTCTATAAATTGTATATTTCCCATTATTCATTCTCTAGTCATTCAAACTCTAGCCTAGCCAGGCTAGAGTTTTGAATGGCACACCTTCAATTGCTGACAAGAAAGGGGAACAATTTCAAGAAGGGGGAATGTCACTAAATGGCCTTCATGCTGATAAGAAGGCTGTATTCTTTCCTGCATTATCTATTACCCCCTCCCTTTTTTTCAAAGCTTTAACATAAGTTATTGATAAAATTCCTCAAGAATAATAACCTATTTTGAGAACCTATGGTAAAACTAATGATTTATCTACACTTGGTCTAAAGAGCATTTTTGCTACTTTCTATGGTGGTCTTCTATTTTGAGGTAAAAAAGGAAATCAGATTAAATATGTTCTCTTCCCACTGAGAATTGCAAAGACAGTGAGAAACTCCCTCACTCAATCTCCCAATGACATATTTTCTGAGATCTTGATCAGAACTGGGGGGTTTTCCATTAAGTCCCAGCTCTTCATATAATGAATAATATATATGTCTGAGCTCTTCATAACTGAGTGCAATCATTCAGAAAAATTTGTTTCGCTTTTACTTACTTTTTACGTGCTACGTAGGTCTTATGTCTTAGTCTTTCGCAAATTTCTAAACTAGTTGCTGCATCGTCGTCTAAAAAAAGAAAACTCTTCAGTTTATCTGTAAAAAAATAATTTAGAGATTTTGAAAAAGTTAGATGAAGGTTCATCAGTAAAATTGCTAAGCAAGTCTTATAACGCCTGTTATCAACGATTTATGACATCAAAAAAAGGATTTAATGAAGTTTTTTTCCAGTTGCGAGCAAGTAGACGCATTGAACTCTCAAAAAACATTGCATCAAGCTCAAAACAAAGATCTCGATAAAGTGCTGATCGAGTGGATATGGCAGAGGAGATCTGAACAATTCCCATTATGTCGGCAAATTATAATGGCTCAGGCTAAAAATTTCCACCGGGATCTTGGACTGGAGAACAGTTGTGAATATACCACTGGATGGTTTGCCCGTTTTAAGTAACGCCGTGGTCTTCATCTTACAAAACTTTGCAGAGAAAGAGCAAATGCGGATACAGAAGCGGCAGAAAACTATGTTGAAACAGTTTTAAACCTTGTTCAAACTCTAAATATAAGGATGGATCAGATTTTTAATGCTGACGAGACTGGACTCTATTATAAATTTCTTCCTCCTACAACTTACACATTAACAGGGGAAACAAACCCTAGCGATTTAAAAGTTGCTAAAGGCAGATTGACGCTGCTAGCTTGCGCCAATGCAACTGGTACGTGCAAATTAAGACTTACTGTAATTGGCAAGAGCAAGAATCCTATTTGTGTGAAAGGAGTTAGTGTTCCCAGTTTGTTACAAAGCTAACAGAAAAGCATGAGTGACACAGGAACTATTCACTCAATGGTTCGAAAATGAATTTGTTCCAAAATCTCGGGCACTCTGTAACTCAGTGGGGTTACCTGATGATTGCAAATTATTGGATAATTGCACAGCACATGCCCCCGCAGCTGTGCTAAAGGCAAATAATGTAGAAATTGAGTACCTCCCCCCAAAATATGCATCAATCAGCCTTTGGATCAAGGTGTGTTAAGAAGCCTCAAGTGCCACTACAAAGTAGATTTCCTAAAAAAAAGATTGATTCATCTAATGAGGGGAAAACAATACAAGATTTCCAGAAATCCTTCAATGTAAAGGAAGCTATATGGTTAGAGGAAAAAACCTGGAACTCATTTACTCGCGATACTTTAATGCATGCATGGCGCAAGCTGATTCCTTTCGATGAATCGCCTTTTGAAGTTTTTGAATTTTCTAGTGAGAAAGCCCTACAGAAAGAACTTTTAGAATACAGTAGGGGGTGGATCAAAAAGAATATTTTCACGGAGTCTGAAATTGAGGAATGTTTTAACATTGACAGCGATGTTTCGATTGTCAACAAACTGTCAGACGTGGAGATAGTTCAGATGGTTTTAAATCCCGGCGCAGACAACGACCAAGCTGAAGAAAGCGACGAGGTAGATGAAAACCAAAGAGCCTTTATTTTGAACGAACGATGTATCGAGTTGACGAAAGAACTCATTAAAGGGGTAGAGTAAAAATTTGTTGTAGTTGAATCTCACATTATGTCAATTTATAAAATTCAGCAGTTGTTTATGCAACAAAAACCAATTTTCCATCAAAAGAAAATGGATGAATTTTTTTAAAAAAATGCTTATACTTTTTTTTTCATTTTACCTTTTTGTTCATTTTGTATATATTTTTAATTTCGTTATTTTTTTTCCTTTTGTTATCTTATTAAACTTATGTATTATGCATGACTTAATCCTTTCTTCTTCATTTTAAAACTATTTCTAAATCATTTTTAAATTAGGTTTATAATCAATTTTAAAAAAAAAGTCTGTAATGAATCAGAAAACTGGAAAAATCAGTTATCCAGAATAGCAATGGTCCCGATCATTCTTTTAATCTGTTTTCTACTGTATTTGCTTTTTATAAAAGGTTATAAAAATTTAATAATTGGTTTAATTCAGTTAAAATTAGATTAAGAATGATTAAAAATTAAATTTATAAAATTAAAGAAATTTTAAAAGCAAAAAAATATGCTCTGCTTATTGTGTCATCACAAGAGTATATTCATGTCTATAATTTTTAAAAATCTCTATTCTTTATTAATGACCAATCTAATAATTTTTGAAGTTAAAAATTTCATTACTATTTTAAATCTGTATGACAATCTATTGTATTGCTGCATAAAATGTATGTTTCTTAAAAAGTTACTTATGGTTTTAAAATTCATAGTTGCGTTAACATTGTAATTAATAAAATATTTCCTAGAGAGTGGATAACTTCTAACAGATTTTCAAGGATTTTGCACAGTCAGTTTCTCTTTTCAAAAAATTGAATATTTTTTCACTTGTTTTTCTAGTGTTAAATCGAAAACTTATGAAACTTGATAGGAATTTTTTCACTGTTTAAAAACTGCATTTGAATTGTGTTATTATCAAAAGATTAACTCAGAAAAGGAATGTTTTGAGTGTCATTGCTCCTTTTGCATATTTTTAAAGATCAATCTATTCTTAACCTTCAGAAAAAGTGATTTATTTATGTGATACAATACCAATTCATGTATAACTATAAAGATGCGGAATAAATTATGATTTTGACCAAGTTTAATATTTTTAAGCTTTTTCTTTTTTAGAAGCAAAGTAAAATGTGATCAAACTATTTATTTGGTGTCTTATTTAAGCTGTCTTTAAACAAATAATGTACAGTCTTAAATGTTTTTGTTTTGTTTTTCAAAGAGTTCATTTTCCAAATGTAAATTTAATTTTCTGTCTAAATATTTTATTATTTTAGTTTTATTGTTTAAAAAATATGTATTTATTATTCTTTTAGGGAATCTGTGATGGTGCTGCAGCTGTTGTTTTGGCCAGTGAAGAATACATTAAAGCTAAGTCACTTAAACCATTGGCCAGAATAGTTGGATATAGTTATGTTGGTGAGTTTAATAAGAGATTTATTTATTTTTTCATGAAATCTAATATTTTATCTAAAATAGTGAAATATATACTTAGCCATAATTAAGCTTTATGCAACATAATCTTTGAAATTATAGCTGTTATACCATGGTTATGCAAATTTAAAAATATTAGAATAACTGCAATTTATAAAATTACTCAAAATTTATGACATGCAAAGACTAATAAAATTATTGATTGAATCCTTCCTGAGAACAGTGATGTTTATGGACATACGTTGGATTCTGAAATGTATATTTTCCACATTATCGTTTCATTTCAAAAAGAAATTAGAGTAAAATCTTGTCCATTACTTACTCATTAGAAAACTGTAAAATTACAAAATTCTTTAAATCAAGAAACATTTAAATTCTTTGAAAACTCATGAATAAGCAGTGAATTCAGATAGAAGTATTTGTACAAACATTTTGCCAAACTGTAATTTCAGTTTTTTTTTTACTTAGTTTTTATTTTAATAAAATTACTTTAAACATACTAATGCACTTTTCTAATTCTCTTCTCTTTAAACAAACACCTTAAAATGCATTTAAATGAAAGTTGTGCTACTAATGCATACATTAGAGGATGAAGATTTTGTGTAGATAATATTTAATTTTTATATTAAATATAACTGCAACTTTCACTGATTTTCGCAAATTTTTATACAACAATGTTATTAAGATTAAATTTTTAAAACTATTTTAGGTGTTGATCCCACTATCATGGGAATTGGTCCAGCTGATGCTATTAGAAAGTTGTGTGATAATACTGGCATCAAAATTCAAGATGTTGATATTATTGATGTAAGGTCTTCTCTTTTTTTTCTTTTTTTAAATTTGTTTCATTAAAATTCTCATGACTTAAATGATAACTAAAGACTGGCAACTTAAAAAAAATTAAACTTTGATGTTCCATGATGTATCAGCTACTTCAAAATTGTAAGTCTGCCATCATACGTAGAAATACACCTTAAAAATGAGCATGTTAATTTTATCTGTGCTTTATGTTATATAGATCGTTAACCAGGAGTTGGCACTTGACTCCGCCTTCATCACATGGTATCCGAGGATACCATGTGATGAAGGCGGCACTATTTTTGGGAGAAGGATGTGAACAAGGTTGATATTTGGCGATCATATGACAAATATATTTATTTCGCAATCTTTATGTGCATTTTTTTAACATTAAATATTTTATGGTATTTCTCTCTTTTGAGTGAATAGTTTGTCTTTTTCGAGACATTTTGCGAGGAAAACAGTAGTTTTTAATTTGAACATATGTTTAATTAGCTAGAGTAACGAAAGGTATAATAGCAGATGATAAAGCGAAGTAAGTGAGTGAAAAAGAATTTTGCGTTTGGCACGTTTAATGGTTGTCTCATTTCCAGATGTGGAGATGTTTCTCCTCTTACTCTCGCACTGAAATGTACTCTGCATCCGAGAAGGTGGAGCCAAGTGCCAACTCCTGGTGAATAAGCTATACTTGTCGACCTAATTGAGTAATCTGTATTAATTTTAAAGCCATGCAGTAATGTATTTATTTTTGGGCCTATCTTACACCAATTTTGATACAAACATGCTATTTGCTGTGTGAAGGGAATTAGTTTAGTATGACTTTACATCATATTTACTTTCATTCTTTAATTTTCTTGTGCTGTTTAATCATTTTTTTTAATCCAAATCCAACTAAGAAATTAGTGAACTAATGTATTAATGGAAATTTTCGCTTTCAGATTAACGAGGCATTTGCTTCTCAGTTCCTAGCTGTTCAAAAAGAATTAAACTTAGATCCTGCTAAAACTAATGTTAATGGAGGTGCAATAGCCTTAGGACATCCTGTTGGTGCATCTGGTTCCAGAATTACAGCTAATTTGGTTTATGAGTTAAGGTAAGTCCAATAAATCTTGTAGCATTCATATTTTACACTGTCAAAAGTGAATGCGTTTCATAAAGATAGTATTTTCTCTTAAGGTTACCGAACAGAAATGCCTATTGATCTATTGATTAGATTTTCATGCACAATCTAACTGAAGGCTAGTTTTAAATATGCATCGTTAATTTGTGTTGGTAACACATTTAAGTTTTTTAAAAATCAGACATAAAAATGTACTTTTTCTGAATATATATAGCTTTGTTTTCAATAAATTCAGATCCAAGACTGTCAAATTATAAAGTGGTTACTCTCAATCTGCAAAATATCTACCCAATGATTTAAGCAGGAGATTGGTCGCAAATTTTTTCCCCTTATTGCGAATTTCATCATATCTTGGAATCGTTTAATACTTTTTCACACTCTCATGTTATAAAACTCATCTATTCTGAGAAAATTTCATGCAAAATATAGTTTTTATCATTTAATTTGATTTCAACCATTTTTTTAAAATAGTAAAATTCATACTTAATTGTAACTTTATAAGTCATTTTAAACTAGATAATAATTTTTTTGTTGTTATAGTATACCTTAAAATTCAAATTTATTCTGGCCAGTATCAAAAAATAATTAATTATGGTAAAGGGTTACCACGGTACTTGAAAGTCATTGAATTTTGGTGAAAAAAATCAGAGCCCTGAAAAGTCCTTGTATTCTGCCATAGGGTATTTGAAAAGTACTTGATTTTTTGGAATTAAAATAATACTAATCTTTTTTACAAAAAAGCAGTTAAAAAAGTAATAAATAATTTCAAACAAAAATTTTTGAGATTCTGGTAGATGCAATTTTTGATGCTTAAGTGAAAAGAGGTTTTAGAAGATACAAAATTTTTCTCTTCTAGATTTTTCACTTCAAATTATTATCTCTGATGTTTGGAAAGCTAAAATTTCTAACTAATTTTAGTTTTTGTAGTCATAGTTTCTGAATGATAACGAGTGTTTCATCGATTCAGAAATATGTTCAATGTGTTAACTTCATTATTATGACTGTTATCCTATTAGTTTTTTTAATTTTTATAAGAAGGATCATTAATGTTATCATATAAAATCAAAATCAGATTTTTACATTAAGTTTCTACTGCTAATAAATAAAATTTAGTTCTAGATTTCACGAATTATGAATAAAAATCGTGATTCACATTAAACTGATTTTTGATTTATGGGTTGGAATTCATATAAAATGTTCTATGAATTGGGATTCGAATGAAATTGATTAATGAATCTTATCGAATGTTGCTTTAAAGTGATTTTCAAATTACTCATCAGAATTCGTATTAAGGTATTTTATAAATCACACATTATGATTTCAATTAAAGTTATTTCTGATTAATGTAACTTGATACATATTTAAGTAATTTCAGAATCGTGCATCACAATTCTCATTCAAGTAGTTTATATGGTAGAAGGATTTAAGAATTACGCATCGTGATTCACCTAAAAGAGATTTAAGAATTAATGTTTGCAATTCTTATCCAAATGATTTATGAATCACACAAGAGTTTTTCTAAATTAAGCAACTTTTGAGTCACAAATTACAATTTTCCTCATAATGATCACTATTCACATGAAAATTATTAACTAATCATGCAACAGAATTCATATTAAAGTGATTTATCTCACATCGTGATTTAAGTCTTGTTAGCTCCTGCGTTTTGTAACATTTGCGATTCATATTGTTCCGCAATTTGATTTCAATTTACAAATCGCAAATTGTGATGCGTGATTTATGCAATCTTCGAGACTTACTTCACCTTTCTTATAATTTTGATTTACATATAGTATATCTAGATTTGCATAAATGTGAAAATCATGCATGTTCATAAAATTTTAAAAATCACTCTTTTAGTCAATTTATGTCAATTAGAATTTTTCAAAGTGATTTGAAGCAGCAATATAAACTATCAATCATTTGCATTAGTAGCTGATAAATTAAATTATTACAGTATGGGACCCCTAATCCGGCATCCCGAAATTCTGCACTTAATCCGACCTAATTTTTTTTTCTAACTAAATTTTTATTGATACCAGAAAAAATAAATCAGTTATATTATCTTTTTATTTGGAATTTTTCTCTTGAAGTAAGTTACTATATTTTATTTTTAAAAAAGCATGAAAAAAATAAATCTGTCAAACAAAACATTTGTTCCTAAAGCAGTTTAAAATAAAGTGAAATTGAAAAGTAAAAACATCTGCATTTCCAATGTACAAAATAAAGAAATGCAATTTGGGAGAAACTGATCAATCAATCTTGACAGCTGTGCAAGTGCTTTACTGGTTTGTCCCTACATTTCCCTCTCCTGTTTGACCATAAATTGGCCACAGCCTGTTGACATTGAAACTACCAGTGGTGTACAAAATGAATTCTATCCCTTTTGCTTTTTTTTATTCAATTTATTTATCTTTTTATTTGTTATTAATTGTTACTTTTATTTGTTAATTGTTAACTTGTTTTTTTCCTTCTTAGTTGTTTGCTTCTTTTTTGTAGTTATTCACTGTCTGTTTCTTAGCATTAATTGTTACTTTTTTTGCAGTTCCTTGTTAGCTTTCTTTTTTTTTTTTTCTTTTTTTTTTTTTTTTCATTACTAACTTTCTACCCCTACNAGATAACTAATTTTTTTTTTTTCTTTTTTTTTGCGAGATAAGCGTCTTTTGTTAAAACAAAATGTTATGTAAAGAAAAAATGAAAACAATGATCTCACGCGGAATAAAAAACGGTTATTTCTTTTTTGGAGGATTCGGATTATATCATGTTGAATTATTTCTTCTTTGGATTATTTCTCCTTGATTATATTATATAGATTATTAATGAAATTTCTTAAGATGGGACAGTTTTAAATTCACCCCATCATAATCTACAATCGGAACTTAGCCAATTTTATTGGTTTTTCTGAAATTAACAGCATAATTGAATTATCGTAATATATGGGCGCCATATTGGAATTTCCGGAAGAGATCCGAAATTCGGCAGTCGGTCCCGTGAGTGCCGGATTTCAGATCCTATACTGTATTGATATTATTATTTTGTAAAATAAGCATTGTGCTTTGAAAATATACAATTTCTGCTTTGACGAAATTATTAAATCTGGTTGGCATGTACTTTTGTATATTAACTGTAATACTAAATGGGTTCTTGAATAATTTGAGTTTAGGTCCTTGAAAGTCATTGAAAAGTCCTTGAATTGTTTTTCGAAAATTGAGTAGGAACCCTGATTGAGATATAGAGAAATATGCAAAATTAAATGAAGAAATTAACATTAACTTTGGAGCGCTATCCTGACTAAACTACTGGGACCATCTTTTCCAGATTGCAACTACTTCTCATATTTTGATTGTAAAAAATCAAAATCCATTGAAAAAAAAAAGTTTTGTTTATTCAAAGGAAGAACATTTTTGTGTTTGATTTTGTAACTTAAAATATTTTCTGCACGAACTACACATTAAGATAAATTTATGCAATTACGTTATGAAGAAAAGTTTTCTATATAATTTTTAGTCATATTAATAACTTATTTTTCTAAGCATACTTTCTCTTGTAATTTATAATGCCTTTTACAGAATTTAAATCGTAGATTCAAATAATCAAATTTTACATTACTTTATGTACCAATATAAACTAGGCAATATATAGAGATAAATGTATGTGCAAAAGTAATGGCTCTAAATAGTTTACTTATGTTCAATTTATTTTTTCTCTTTTCAAACTTTCATAATTTTTTAAACTAAACAAATATTTTAACCTCAAATCACTGATATTTATTTATAACAGGCTCTGTTTTAAGACATGTTAGGATAAATGTTTGAAAATTGTCTGATTTGCTTAGTTAAGACTTGGCTCATTTCCTCATCGACATTTAAAGAATAATTAAGAAAATATACTATTTGATATAGAAATTGGTTAATAACCATAAAATATATGTGTTTAGTTTTGTAATAATGAATTTAGGTTACATATGTATTTCAAAGAATGACTATTAGAATTGCTATTCATGTAATGTTTAATTTTTTTTAGAGCTAGAAAAGCAAAATATGCTATAGGATCTGCGTGTATTGGTGGAGGTCAAGGAATTGCTATCATGTTAGAAAATATCAACTAATTTGTTAAAAAATCAAAGATGAACAAGTGCCTTGCTATTACATAAGTTTCCAAAGATGCAGCTTGTGCCAACATGGAGAATAGTTTTCATACTAATATATCATTTAACACAAAGTCAAATCTTAAAAGAAAACTATAATTTTATATTCCTTATGTTTGTTCTTTCAAGATGTAGCAAGTTTCATGAATGTTTTATTTCAACAAAGCTCAAAATATGAGATTATGATCACTTCTAAAAGTATTTTCGTTTGTAATAAATATGAAGAGAATTTATTGATAAACTTTTTTACATTTATATCACATTTTTATATTTCCATTTACAAAAAAAAAAATATTTTTGTTAATTTTCTTCTGTAACTTATCTCACTCCATTTGTATAAAATCTGCACAATAAATTGTTTTAATATTGACTATTTCAAATATTTTATAACTTAATATATATATATTTGTAAGATGACCATTAACTAAGACAATGGAAAAATTAGTAAGGATGATAGTTTTCCATTAATAACAAAAGCTCCTTTAAACACGAGTCACACAGACTTATTTTTAAACCACACAGGTTTGCATATACATTTCCAACTGCCGCTTCCTTTACATCGAAATAGTTCTAACAGTTTAAATACATAGGCAGCGACATCTATTGGTCTTTGCTGATTTTCACACACAGAGATTGTTTCATTTGTCACAATTATATATATATATGTATATGAATTCTTTATTAGAGCCATTTAGGTTTTTTTTTTTAATGAAAATAAAAATATTTGAATAATGCTTATCAAGTTTTGGAATTAGATGGCTCATATGTTACTCTGGTTTCCAGTATTTAAATAAGCCTTGGTGTACGTCTAAAATACTTGTTAAATATTGTTTTTTAACATTTATACATGTACTAATAGTAAATAGTTTCTTTTTTATTTCTCACAGACT
The DNA here is from genome assembly GCF_043381705.1 of Parasteatoda tepidariorum. Taxonomy (NCBI): domain Eukaryota; kingdom Metazoa; phylum Arthropoda; class Arachnida; order Araneae; family Theridiidae; genus Parasteatoda; species Parasteatoda tepidariorum. The sequence continues at coordinate 27,528,789 of NC_092215.1, read as the reverse complement.
TAACATTGTTTGCTAGTTTGATAAATGACATTCAATAAGTATTTTGGATATAAAATCAAAACAACCAAGTGAATTCTGACATTTTCTGGAGGAAGTCAACATTTGCCAGTCCTTCACAATATCACACATCATGAACTGAACCTTATTATTACACATTATTAAGTTTCAATATTACATGATTTAGCAAATATTTTCTCCTAGGTAGAAAAAAGTAAGTTTTCTAATAAGTAATAATCGTTGAAAGAAAAAAAACATCTTATCTTAATATAGGACAACATTCCTTCAACAAGAGAGGAACTAGATGGAACAACAGATAAGAATGCTACATGTTAATGAAACCTTATTGTTTGTATGTAAAAATCTGTCGACAAATCTTTTGCTACAAAATCTATTCGATTTGTTTTTACTGGGCAAAAGTTTGTTCTGCAAGATGTGATAAACATTTGGATTACAAATACATAGATTTCCCTTTATATAAGACCTCTATTGGCGACTATTTGCTTCTAGAATAAAAGCGCGGCTACTATTTTTTCAAAAAAAATCTAATAAAAAGTCACTATTTTCAGGAAGCCTACCAATTTTATTAAATGAGACTGCTTTAAACGAAATTTGTAGCCTAACTAGCAAATCGTGACAAATCTAGTTATCGATAAATAGTTGAAGAAAAAATCTATCAGGAAACAATATGGAATCAATGCTTAACAAGCTCGTGAAAAAGTGATTTCTCAGATTTAAGTTCACGTGCCACAATGACATCGTATTAAAAATATCAAAGATTGCAGAAAAATCAGATTATTGCCATAAAACAGATCCTAAGTTTGATTCAGCTGCAGCAAAGTGCTCAAAAATGTACATTTTGTAACAACAATTATACTTGCAACATTTTGTGCCAAAACTGCATAAATGTTACTAAATTAAAACAAGATCAAATAGGGCAGTGCTATAAATTAATAGGCAACAAGTGTTCACATTCAAAATTTCTCAACTCTGATTAATATTTATAAATATAGACAACTCTGAAAAAAAAACTTTTCTATAATCCTATATTTTGAGCTATTCAAAAATATTAAGTTATTACTCTAAAAGAATTAAAATGTAACTTTTTCAGTGTTTTTAAATGAACTTTATAAAATAACATTTAAGGGTAAATAAAGTCAAGTTAATACAACGTATTTCGGAACTTGTATAAGGATGGATGCCTAATAGAAATGTGGGAAAATGTGACTTTCTACACATAATCTAAACTCTTTAAATGTATTCTATAATATAAATTCTTTGAATCCTAGATTTAAAACATGTTTATATATGTGAGAATACAATTTTTATTTTTCTGCATTTAAAATACAATATTTTATAAAAGTTTCTTTTTAAGGGGGAGCAAAACAATTGAAGCTTGTAAAAAAAGGATTTTTAATGAATTCTACAATTGTGATATATTTTTACTAAATTCATTTTTTTTATCTAACTACATATTTTATCCTTTAGTTTATCATGATACAAAAATTATAAATATGTGTCATATAAGTGCTTCCCAATTTCCAAAGAGGGCATCCAAATTTGATTCCATTTTGATTTTTTTTAAACTACATTCATGTAATTTTCATAGCATGTAGGATTTTTTTTTTTTAAATTCAAAATAGTTTGTAAAAAAAATGACAAATATACTATTTTTTCGCAGATTACTCAAAACCAGCCAATGCAAAAAAAAAACTATATTATAAACATGTGTCCAAATTTGAAGTAAATCGGTTAAAAACTGTACTAACTTAAGTTACAGCAAGTAAAAGAAACATCGTTTCAAGTAAATTTTTAATTCTTTGAAAGTTTTCTCAGTTATTCCCCCGTAAGGAAAAAATCATCAAGAAAGCTTGCTATAAGAGTAATTTGGAGCTCATCTTAGATGAATTAAAGCAAGAATTATATCAGTGTATTAAGGTGTAAATAAATAAAAACAATAAAGTAAGACAAATTCATTTTATTGGAAATAAAAAATTTCATTAAGCTGCCCCAACACCAAATGCAGTTATACAAAGACATAAGTGCAACAAAGACTAGCAATATAAAACCCAATATGACTTACAACACATGAAAATTTTTCACTATAAAAACTACTTTGAATCAATCATACGTGATACAATTTTCTTAAATAATGAAAAATCAGCAATGCATTTTATATTTTATAACATAAATTTTAAAAGAAACCAACATTTTCCATCATTATCAACACATATATAACAGCTTAATAGAAATTTTGAATATAAACTACCAAAAGAATAAGATAGTTTGATAATTTATTATTGTATATCAAAATATATCAATTCAGTTTTGCTTAAAATAATTGCACTTGAATATAGATATATATTTTTAAGCACTATTATGGAATGTTTTCTTCAAAATATAAATGTGCGATAAAGCAGCTGGAAATAAACAAATCATAAATAAAAAAATTCTTTGGAAATATCAGATTTAGGTTTAACACAAACACACATATATATAGACACATAAAAATTTAATTTTTATAGTATACGATCTTCATTAAATATTGAGTAAATAGATAAGTTCTCGATAAATAAATATAAAAGCATACTTTGACAAATTCATTGGGAAATTTTCAAAGATAAAAAATAAATATACATGAAAAAAAAACGTCAGAACCATAGATCTAATGCTATAAAAACCTGTGAAATAAATAATTTTATTTTAAGTTATATTAAAAATATGTAAATTATAAATAAACAAACACTAGTATGTATACATTACTTAATAAAGTATGCTCACACAGGAACTAATATTTCTTAAAAATCACACAAATTTAAAAATATTACACTTATTAAAAATAGTATGAAATATTTCCAATATTAAATCATTCATCAGTACTTAAAAACACAAGATAAAATGACTCAAAGGAGAAATATAAGAGTTTAGCATTAAATTTAAATGAAATTATATAACTTTATATTGAAAGGATATAACTTATTAGATTAGAAAAGTTTGTGATAAAAGATAGTATAATAATCTTAGAAAATTTACTTAAATGACCAAGCATTTCACTCTTAGGCAAGTCTGCATATATATTACTCATTAATGAGCAGCATTCATAATAAATAACAGAAGAGAAAAAGATATCTTTAGGTGTAGCAAATGCTCAGTTTGTTAAACATGATTCTGAAATCCAAATAAAATCAGATTATATATTATATAAACCCCTCATTACAGATATCGAATCAACAAGCCTGAAACAATTTATCTGGCACTTGTATTACATTAAACAACAATTATTTAAAGCTCCTTCAGAAAGTAAACATGGATTAGAACTTTGTTTCCATCGAATGTATGTAAGTTAAGACAGCTCTGAATAACAGAGTGCTTTAAAGATGCATACTCTACTATGCTTTACAAATACAGTAAAAAAAAAATTCCTTATTAAAATGTCAACATAATGACTTAAACAAAAAAGAGAAAATTTTAAAAAAATCATTAAAAGCAATTTCGAATTAATAAGAAAGTAAATGATTTTCAAGAAGCCTTTATCATTTCTCAGATGAAGCTTAAGTAATTTTCACTGGAAGTAATTTTGCAATTCATTAAGTAATTTCTTAATAAGTATGGATATTTTTTGCTTTCTAATAAAACAATAAGAAAACAGTTATAGTTAATGCATGTTTAATTTCAAAATAAAAGCATACAATAGAAAATATCTTATCTTTTTACACAAATAATGAAACATTTCACCAAGAATTATGATACTCAACTCAACAATAAAATATTTCTCAAAGTCAGCAAAAAAAAAATTTTTTTTTGCTCAGTTTTTTAATCTTCTAAAATGTATAATTGCAAAAGACAATTTTTAAAATAAAACATCTGTGGTAAATGCATTTTTTTTTTTTAAAAAAATGAGTGTAAGTTAAAATATCTGAAAATAAATAAATAATTAATTAATATTTATGAAGTTTCTATCAAATATTTTGTGTAAGAAATCTATTTTATCTTTGCTAATAGATTTGCCAGTCATAAAACTTACATTTATTGAAAGAAAGAGAGTGAATTAAGAAGTGTATAGTAGGAATGGATTACAAGTATACATAAATTTTATTTATAAATTTTTTGTCTTTAAAAAATGTTACATATAAAAAAACAACAGAAAAGTTGATTTTGACATAGAACATCTAACTATATGTGAATAATCCTTTAAGTATTTTTTTATCACAGAGAGCTCTTTTGTAAGTATAAAAATAATAGGACAAATGCTATAAATCAAGTAAATATAAGACAAAGTGAGACAAAAAAAAATATTGCATACAAAATTATGACTTGAAAACTGATTCAAACAGAACATATTTTACTAATTCAAAAGTTATAATTAAACTAAAAGAATCAACAAGAAATAAAAAGGATACTTCAGCAAATCATTTTAAAAGTACTTTCTTCACATAAACAGTCAAAATGAGTTATGGGACACTGAACTACCATACATCCCAGTGCATAAGTCGACTTTTTCAACCCCCAAAATTTTACAAAACTTAAGGAGTCTATTTATACACGGGTAATAAAGTTCAACAATCATTGATCATGAAATATCGATACATTATAAACAATGAAATAGCTATGAATTACTCTGAATCACTTTACCTCTTTCAAAATCTGTTTTTAATATGTTTAATACAATTAATTTTGCATTTTCTCTTATTTTAATTATTTATAAAAATTTTTTAGAAACAACACTAATTGTATTCAGATCAAAAAATAAGAATAAGGAAACTTAAGAAAATTTATTCAAGAGCATTTTAAAAAATATAACACAATGAAAACTTTTAAAACAAACCATAAAGCTACAAATATAAATCTTCGAGAACATCATATGTGTTGAATTTGATAACTTTAGCAGTGTCGTCTTATGGATTCTATTTCATTCTTATCTGCAAAATGGTCTTCACAAAATTCAAAATCCCACAGTTTTTAAAAGATTTTACAATAAAATAGAATTTTTTATGTTTGTTTTTTCAGTGGTCGACAATTCACTCGACATACCAGAAATTCTTTAACTAGTAATCAAAAAGAAAAGGGTTGACTTATACACTGGAATATACAATATTCACTTTTGCTTTATGTTTTTAGAAATTCAAGCTCCAGAAGAAAAAATTGAATTTAAAATACTTTAAAAAAAATTTTAAAAGTGTGTTTGAGATTAGTATGTGCGATTTTAAAAAAAAAATAGAGAATAAGTTATGATAAAAATTCTGTATTATCACTCCATTTACTTAACAGTCATCATGCATAAATATTAATTATTCATATAGCTATGAACTAAACTAAACATTACAATAAAATATGTCAAACTTGATTTTTCACCAACTTAAAAATGCTAGTTACCTTATTAAAAAACCACACACAAACAAAAAGAAGAGTCTTTCAAATTAATTAAGAGAATAATCACAAAATATTTTGAACATCTTCAAAGATATCAACAAAATTCAAAGGGAAAACAGACAAAAAAAAGTCTAAACAAAGTACTAGAACTATTTAATTGGTATGCATTTAATAAGTAACTCATTAAAAAATGCTGAAGCATTTAACTATTTTAAATTTAATAAGTTAAAATCAAAGAAAAGTCTACAAAAGTAAAAACATTTTTCACTACCTAATTTTCATTTTACTTTTGTGGCAGGCTAAAAGACCATTGTTAGATGATGGGACATATTTTCAGTCTATCAAAACTAAAGGTTTCAGAAATCTTATTATTTTGATTTGATTAAGAAATAAATATTAGGAAAAATAATAATTTAATTTATTCATCTTGAATTATCATTAAGAAAAGAAAACAAGCTTCCTTACAAATTATTGCACCTCAAATAAGATTTGTTTTCAAAATAAAAAAAACATGAAAGTATAATTCAAATAACTTAAGCAAACAATTGAGTTTCATTTTTCATAAATCTGACTCCCAGCACAAGATCTTAAAATAATAATAATAAAAAAACTATAACAACAATCGTAAGACAGTTTTGAACATAAAAACCCAAATTTCAAATGGATGCTTCTCTTTAAAGTATGTTAATAAATAGAGAAACAGTGCACAGGGAAGAAACATTATGTTCATCGGTGAATGCACCTGAGGGTTAAAACATATCATAATAAGATCACAAAAACTGCTTAATAAAATGGAGAAACTTCACACTTCAAATCAACAGATCAAAATAGTACTTTGATAAAATATTTTGAGTACAAAAAAATTAATAATAGCTTTAACTATAATTATTTCATAATAGTAGTTTGAAATATACAAACTACTTATGTAAAGAAGAATTCTAACATGGTTAATGTGTCAAGAAATTTAATTTTTTAAAGCTCAATATTAACAAAATACAAAATTTTGATTAGCAACCTAATTCAATTTTCACACAAATTATTAGCACTACTATGCTTGTCCCAAACAGCATTGAACTCCTCTTCAAGTATTTCAGCTCCCCTTTTTCTAGTTAATCCTGTTTCATCCAAACTCAACTCACACATTTGCATGTCATCTTTACCTAGAATTAATAATAGATGTAGAAAATATATAAATAAATAATACAGAAGAATAGAAAATAACAAGTTTCTAAACATTCTCCAAATTACTGACAAAAAATACCTGCAATAAGTTGTATAGGAGGTTTGTCAGGATGTAGTTCCATTTGACGTGCAATCCACTGACCATGAAAGTGTGCATACCACCACCCTTTCTGGGGGGAATTTTGTCTCACAAATGGAATACGAAAATATCTATGTGTAGCAGTAGAATTTAGAGATGAATTACGCTTAGGAGGCATTGGTGGTACAGCTTTAGCTATAACATAAAGCATTTTTTTTTAAAATTTATCATCAGAATATATAAAAAGAATATATTAAATATATATATAAAAGCTATTTCTAACAAAGAGGAAAAAGAATTTTTTTTTCTACAAAAAACTTAAAATGTACAAGATTTAGGTTACTAAAGTTTTTCATTTTGAAGTAAATAAAAAACGTTCCAAAAGCATACTGCTCAATTATTTGTTTTGCAAATAAAAAATTACAAATATTTATGTACTTTACTGAAATATTATTGAAAAAAACTCAGTAATATAATTAAACAAATAAGATTAGTTCTGCAAGTATTTTTATATAAATAATTATTTTGCTTGATAAAAACTAGTATAGTTTTTAAATGGATTATTTTAAAGCTTTCGTATTTTTTATAAATTTTTTTAAGTCCATGCCTCGTTGTTAATGATAACGTCAATTCAATAAAAATTCACTCTAGTATGCTTTACATAAAACTATCTGAATCATTAGTTAACAAATTTAGAAAGAAAATTCATATTTACCAGACTGCATTATGGAATCTGGCACACGGTTTTGACTTGGCCCTCCTTTTTGCATATTTTTTACTTTCCAGTTTTGATAATTCTTTAATCTGCGATGAAATTCTTCTCTACAAGCTTGAAGAAGTTCTAAGTCTAAATAAAATAAAAAAATAATATGATTTTATATTTAAATAAAGATAAACTGATAAGAAGACAATAAATCTGAAATCAATAACAAGTTTTTTGAGTGGCAGAATTCATTAAAGCAAATATATTTTGCCATACACAGCAAGGGTGATACTAATGCTAAACAATAGTCATAAGCCTTAAATGTGGTCATTTCTTCAGTAAAAATTATTTTTCACAACGACAATTTTAAATTAAACATGTTAATCAATTAAAATAGTCAAATTAGAAGGAAAATCTGTGAAGTAGAAAAAAAACTTATAACTGCACTTTTTATAATTTTAAAAACAAAATTTCACTTAATCAAAAATAAATGAAAAAGTAAAACTTCAGAAATTGTTTCAATTAAAGAAAAATTTTAAAAAGAAAAAACTCACCAATTGATGTATTAATTGTATCTCTAATTTCAGAATACTTCCACTTGGATAAATCATATTTCTTAGAGGCAAGCTGTTCTTGTTGTTGCATTACATATGCAGACCTGCAATGTCAATATGCAGATCAGAAATTTGAGAGAAGAATTTCTAAGTACATTTCCTACTTTTACCAAGATTCAAATTTAAACAAACTTGAAAATACATTAAAAATTATACCAACATATCAAACATTCCTTCATAGATTTAAATATTCTACTAGCTAAATCAAACATTCATTTAATAAGTTAGATAGAAGCAAAGCTAATTGCAAAATATTTAGCTTCTATTTTCATTTTTGGGTTCATTCTATTAATCGGGTATTGGTTTTTATTACTACTTTTATCATGCATTTAAACTTTTTTCATTCGTTTTTTATAATCTTAGTTTTATCACCTGTTATCTTTGTTAACACAATAAATAATGAACCCAGAAAACTTCTATATTACTGCAATCAATAGTGCTTAAAAAGTACCACACATTAGAAAACTACTAGAATGCCTTGCATGCAAAATTTTGAACTCCATAGCACTAAAATAGAATCTGTGAATAATTTGGTAAAGCACAATATCCCAATTATTATGTTACATTCTAAAATCCTATGATCAACAGAGGAAATAACTAAGACATTAGTCTGATCTTTAATGTGTTAGTAGATTTTACAATGCTGCACAGGTGAGTCTTACATCAACAACATTTTTGGTGATGATGCTTGCTTTGGTATTAACTGGGTGAACTTGAGTAAACAAAACATTTTAAAATTCAAAATAACCATAAATTTTAATTAATCATAGATCCAAATTTTCATTGGCAGGAAGAAACATATTTTAGTACTCTAAAATTCCTAAAAAAAAATTTAATATTACACTTTTTATCTTTCAGTAAAAACTCAATTAATAATCTCAATTAATAAGAATGGCAAAGATCATTTACAATACTATAGCATGTTACTATAGTGGTTTAGGAAAACGAGCATACGTATAAATTCAGGGACCAAGCAGCGGAAAATTTTCGTTGCTCAAGCTCCCCTCCAGATAGGCTAAAGCTCCACTAAGGCTCTGGCAGTTTTACTGTATGTATCTGCAAGCTTTTGAGTTTTAGATTTTAATTTGAAATTTTTATTATAAAATTGAGCATCAAAGAATAATAATTATCCGCTCGCACAGAAAATACAAATTTAATTCACAGTTGAGTTATTTGTTCAATCTTAAGAAAAGGATTGAATTTAATAAATCCTCCTTCATATCGTAGTAAATATATTTTAATGCCGAAAATAATATTGCTATACCAAATTGGCTAACAGACGATACAATTACAATGTGGAAGGGCTCTTGAATGTTTGTAGGATACAATGAAATTGCTGGAGTCTTGGAGCTTGGAAAAATTTAGAGCCCCAGATCCAGGGAAATCACAGCTCTGGAGTGCTCCAGCTCCAAGTCCCTGTATAGGTTGAAGTAAAATTTACCTAGGTAATCTAGGTGGAGTCACAACTTCATCAGGAATCCCATTCATATCTTGAGCTAATCTCAAAGCAAGTTCATGATCACTGTGTTCTTGTAGTTGCCTAAAGGAAAGTTCACAAAAATTTTAGTTAAAAACTGAATAAGAAGCTTATTTATGCTCTACAGTAATTGAAATTAGCAATTTTTTGTGGCAACTATAGTTTTTAAGCTATAGGCTATAATTTTTTTTTTGAAAACATAGTAAAAAGACTGATCTGTACTTAAGAGTATTTATTAAATTAACTGTATTTATTAAATTAATCTATAAAATATTAAATCTTATAAAAATATATGAACTTATAACGAATTTTGTGATTAAGTTAGATAATATTAAATATTTGAATATCCACTTTTTTGAAATCATTAAACTAATTTATAACTTATTATAAATTCTCTCAAAAATAACACAGTATAAAAAAGATATTTATAATTGTACCTGATATGTATGCCATGTAATTAGTTATACTTTTGATTTTTAACTTTATGAAAGTTTACAAATGTTCAGCATACGAAACAAAGTTGTATTTCTACAGAAAGGAATCAATTTTAGTGTCTAAAACCTTTTTAGCTAAATAATTAAATTTAAGAATAAAATCACTAAAATCAGTATACTTTAAAAAGTAACACTAAATAATATTCTAAATAAAAGCAGAAATAAATATGAGTTCTTAAATATATAAACATTCAAATTTTTTTAACTTATAAAGTATTGGTAATTTTGAGTAACCTTGAGTAATTCTGAGGAATTGTCTAAAAAATAAAAGCTTATTTTACAGATCCTAAGTGCTTTGAAAAGAATAACTCTTAACTATAAATGAAGGGGTAAAAGTTAGAATATTGTTTACTTTTTCATCTCATCTTCTTCCCGCAGAAGTAGTTCAGCCCTGAAAGCTTCCTACATTTCAAAAATAAGAAAAATTTAAAAGAAAAAATTGATTGAACAAAAATACAAGACAGAGATATTTGCGAAGATATTATACAGAAAATAATAAATAGACAGAAAACTCTCAATTATCTTCAGAAACTGAATGGCATTGCTACAGTAAATAAATGAATTTTATAGAATAATGAAAAAGAAAACCTCTTTAAAATTGATAATGCTGCTTTGTCTTTTACTGAGTTCTTTTGAGTTTTAAACACAAGACTATAATCATGTAATCACTTAAATTTATGCATGCAATCTGTTGATTCAAAAGAGTACAAGAGTGTTAAGAACCCCATAAATTGATGCAAGAATTGTGAGCATACGAACAATTTAATGTAGGAGGAATAATGTAGTATACAAAAAGGGTGGACAAAATTAGCATGCAAGATTTATTTCTAATCAAAACTTATGACACTTTGATGTTGTTCCACTTTATATAACATTGTTATAAATAAAGTGGCATTGTTGTATATAAAGTAAGTATATTTGTAGACATTACTGCAACCTAACAGAATACTTATTGCCAAACAGCAAAAGAGTCTAATAATAATAAATTTTTTTTAATGCATTAAAAATTATGTGTAATATACATTTATGTTTTGAAACCCTAGAAGCGCTACATGAAAATTAAAAAGCAATCTTTTGATTTATTCCCTCAAGCATTTTTAAAAGGTGGATTGATTTATTATAGACTGTGAAATCTTAATTCACTTTAACATCTTAAATATCAAATTTTCAGCTGTTGCAATATTTTCTACAAGAAATGATATAATGAACAATTTCCTCAATTTTACTAAAAAAACTTACAAATCTCAGTTTTAAATAATGTTTTAATAATGTATATTTACTATATTATGTAACACTTTAGCACATTAAGAAAGAAAATATAGACATCATTAAATTAGTTTTAGCTGCTAAATAAAAAAAAACTATTTATTTTACTAACAGCTTGTTTTTGGTTTGCTTTTTCTTCTTCAATCCTTAATTGCTCTTCAAGTTTCCTCTGCAGCTCTAACTCTACTTTCCTAAAATTTAAAAATAAACTAATAAGCATTAGCTCAAAATTAGAGGATCAACTTTTAAACATTTATTAAATGAATAATTTATATAATAATAATTGAAGAAAACAAAGGAATGGTTGATTCAACTTTCATATGATAAGAAATTTCTTGCCACCCACAATAAAAAGGTTGAGAGATTTACTTGGTTCTGAAACAGTTTCAATTTAAAATTTACTATTTAAAAATTGGAAAGAAAGGCTATGATGCTTAAAATTAAAAATAAATTGCTACAAATTACATATGAGTCCACAATTTCAACAAAAAAATACAAAACATAACGAAAATAAATACTTAACGCACCTTCGTTTCATATCTTCTTCCTCTATTTTCCTCTTATTTTCTTCCTCTTTCTGTAAACGCTCTTGCTCCATTTCTTTCTGTATTTTTCTAATCCGCTCTTGTTCCTCTTCAATTTTTTGTTGATCAAGTTTCTTATGCAACATCACCAATATTCCATCAACATCATTTACAAAAGTTGCATATTCTTTTTCAAGTTTCTCAGCACTTGTATGATTAACCTACAAAATAAAATACAGTAAAAATCAAAAATTGCATCTGTTGCAACACTTTTAATTTGTTAAATTGAAAATAAACTTACTCTAGCATTTGTCATACTATTCTGCATAGCATTATAAAGATGCTTTATTTTTTGAGCTGTTTCTTCTTTTCCACCCTTTAACTGATTCACAGTTTCAGTCATAGATTCTAACCTTTTAACCAGTTTTCTCATTTTGTAATTATGCATATATCTAGAAAGGACAAATTATAAGATAATAAAGAGTAAAAACAATGATTCAATGATTAATATTTAATTGAAGAAAATTATCCTAATTTAAGAAAAGACTATATTAATAACTTTAAATTAAATACATGTTAAAAATTGTAAGTACTTAATGCAAAACTAAATAACATGAGGAGTGAAATACAGCACAGCTAATTAGAAATTTTGTATCAAAATTTCATTAGTCTTTGAAATAACTAAAGATAAAAGATTATATAAAAAAGCAACTTTAACATGCTATAAAAATTTTGATTTTGTGTAATTAAGTATAAATTTCTTTGCCTAACAAATACATTATTGGATATGCTGTTACTTTTTTTGTAGTTTTTTTTCTCAACAAAAAAAAACAAGAAATAAGCTATGTTCCCATATTTTTACATGCAATCTTCAAAATAAATAAAAATCTGAAAATACATAAATTTTTAATAATTTAAAATATACTTAGCAATAAAAAATATATACATAAATTGCCTAAATTAAAGTGTTACTGGCTTTTTGACCCATGGATGTCTTCAACAAAAATTTCAATTTGGAAAAGAACAAAGAATGGGGGGAAGTGCAGATATTATTATAGGCTACCAATATTTTACAAATTTTCGAAATCCTGTCCAAAGGAACATGCAAGGTACACATGTCAGTAGTTATCTGTACCTCGGAAATCATTGCAATACAATAGCTCAGTTGGTGCGACAGTTGACAGTTATTGTCAATCACAGCTTTCCTCTTAAATAAGATAACTATATTGAGCAGGAAAGAAAAGGTAAGAGGAAATTAAACAGAGACATCACTACAGGCCAATAGTCTTGGCTTCCAAATTTAACCAAAGTAGATAAATAAGCTATATGAATTTAACAAAACACAGATTTAACATTTGAAATAGAAGAAATCAGACAAAATGCAATCTTTTTTTTAAAAAAAATAAGATTTTGGTAATAAAATATAATTACAAAATGGAATATTTAAGTTTTCTAATTTTAACCTGCCATAATGATTGTTTTTCTAAACAAATCTAGAATTAAGCAGTCTATTAGTTAGTTTATAATGAAAAGATAAAAGCATCTCAAAAGGATAAAATAAACTAAAATTTGTAAACACTTGAGAAACAAAACATTTGATACCTGGGTCGATACTTCTGACGGGTGAAATGCATGCGCACGTTCTTCTGAATCACAAGGAGATGATCTTTTCGGTATAGAATTTTATTTTTCACTAAAAAAATTAAATCATAAACAATTACCACTAAAAAACATTTTTCAGACAGTCAAATTGTTTTAAATAAAATTAACACTTTTGTAGCACAACTACTACAGAATCAGAGAACTTTGTCAAACACATTCAATTAATCCTAAGACTCTACAAATTAATTTGAGAAAAAAACAGAGATTAAGATGCAATTGAAAAGCTTTCACCACAGGAAATAATAATAATATGACAAGTGAGTTCCATAAACAAATATGCTGCTATATTATGAAAAATTAAGCTGATTATATTTTTGAGCACTAAGGTTTACTGCCATAATTTTTTGGTAGATTTATCACATTGCTCTAAGATAAAAAATAAAAAATTGTGTCTTTAAAGTTAGTTTGGTGTAAGAGATATTTTCATTCTGTATTATTTTACAATTGAAGTGAAGCAATATTTAATTACTAAGTGATACACCTTTATTTTAAAAAAAAATTCTATGTAAAAAAATAATTTCATAGCAAACTGCTTTACATACTTTTTCAAATAGTATTTAAATGATAGTAATGATTAAATGAGTTAAGAAAAAATTCTGTTCAACTTTTANCACCTTTATTTTAAAAAAAAATTATATGTAAAAAAATAGAGTTTAATTTTTTGTTGACTTATAGAATTTTAACTATTTAAAAAAATAATTTCATAGCAAACTGCTTTACATACTTTTTCAAATAGTATTTAAATGATAGTAATGATTAAATGAGTTAAGAAAAAATTCTGTTCAACTTTTAAAATAAATTCAACTTATGATACAATTCAAACAAATTAACAAACATTAGCTAAGTAGATAGGATAGTAGGACTAGCTAGAACTTAGTCCTACTATCCTATCTAAATCAACATTAGCTAAGACCTTGGTGACAGACAGAATAAATCCTGATAAGTCTATAGATTTTAGATAGCTAAACAAAAATAAGAAGCAACAAAACTAACATTAGGCGTAGACATGTTTACTTTTAGGTAATACTTACGTTTTATAACAGCTAGGGATCCCCAGATTGCTTTTCTCCATCTAGACTGTATCAACCACTTCTTCACTTTCTTAATTAAGCTTGCCAAATTTTCTGGATCAGATTTCATAATCTGATCAAACTCAGCAAACTTTCCTGGTCTGAAGAATACTTTATTTACACCAAAGCAAAAATCTTTCTCATCTAACCCCAGTGCTCTGAAGAGAGACTGCAATACAATATAATTTAATATAATTAACAATATAATATTATGATGCAGCAATAAATTTTTATTTTTTCTTTAAAAGATAACAGCAAAACTTGTGATAATAAAAAATATTAAACCATTAGGATATTTATTATGACAAAAAAATAACGGATGTCACAATTAAATAGAGTAATTAAAATAATTGTGAGCAACTAAATTTTAGAATTATAACATATATATATTAATGTGATTGCATCAGTACCAAAAGATTTTAATACCACTAACAGCACTCACTAACAGAATGTCTACTTCCCTTAGGTGGAAAAAAGTATTTGGACACTGTTTCACAGCATTGCCTGTATAAAGAGTAGGATTTTATTTAAAAAAAATTAAAGTAACTTTAAAACGTTAAAATTTCAATTACAAATCATAATTGCGAACTTTAATTCAAGTTTAACACTAACAAGGTTAAAGTTAAGCAAATTAAAAAAACTTATCTTCAAATTAAAGTACCATATCGTTATGCTAAAGAGAGTGAAAATACTCTGCTATTTTTCATTTTAAACAGAATAATAAACAACGCAAACATTTTTTTATTTTCATTCAAATGAAATATTTACATCAAAATACAATCTCTGACTAAAGGGCTTTATCAGACTTTTAGTACATTTTGATAATTGTCTTAATAGTTTGGATTTAAATATCCTATGGTCATGAATCTGAAAACTGATGAAATTTCAATATCTTACATAAATGATTTTGTTAATGAAACTTCTATGATAATAAGCAACTGATTTCAATAACCAACAAATTTACTGACTGGCATGCACCATACTAGAAAACCATCATAAATAATAAAAAGTCAATTACAGAAAAATTTCATAACAATCAGAATTTTGAAAACTGGTTTCTTACCTTGCAAAATAAACGATGGTCCAATCGAGCTAGATCAGGAGGTAAGCTCTTTTTGTACATATCATATAATTCTGAAAATTGTGCTCTTGATGGATACCCCTGCTGCATTAGTTGCAAAACAGATGTCATACCTAATATAAATAAATTTAGTGAATATTACGAAGTACGAAAAATTAGTTATTAGAATTTACAAAGCAAAAATTATATTTCACCTGAGCAACGAAGTTGTACAAGAATCTGATTTCCTTCAAAACAATGATCAACCATTTTGAAATTAGGTTTTATACATCTCACAAAATGAGTTCCAGTATTTCTCAGTTTTGTCATTAATTCATTAAGTTGGCTTCTGAATTTACTGCTAACACTGTTGAAGTTTAATTTTCCTTTGGTATTCTGAGAAGATGATTCACTTTTAAATAAATTCTGAATAAAGTTGTTTTCAGACTCCAATATTACACTTTCTAATGATGCATGGAGGGCATCATTATTTTTTTCAAGAAAAGAAACCTAAAAAAATACATGAATTACTGAGAAAAACAGAAAAGAAAAATCTAGATTTAATCCTCAAACATAAACTCAGAACTTAAAATTTATTATTATCATATGGCTGTTTTCTATTACAAAATTATGGCTGGCCAAAGTCAGAAATAAAATATTTATTTACAAAATTAACTATTAAGTAGAGACAATATTAATTCTCTTGAAAATAATGAAACTATTTATTTTTTAAAATATAGAAATGACATAATACAGGCTTCATAGTAAGATAAAGAAAAAATCAGGACATTTTTCATTAAAATCAGGAAGTTTTTTAGAACAGTAGATGTATACCAGACAAACTAAAACTTCTAAAAAAGACAAACTAAAAAAATTTTCATTTGCTCTACTAATAACAAAAGAAAATATGCCATTTTTAATTAGAGATATACTTTGTTTAAAACAGAAATTTTTAACAGTTTCCAATACAATTGTAATAATGGAGAATTGAACATCTCATAATAAATTGAGATCAATATATATAGAAAGTTTTCATAAAACAGGTCTTTTAAAAAATAATCGGTATCAATTGGTTAATATTCCCTTGTACCAAAATTTATCTAAATTCATAATCTAGCTCAAGACTTCCTTAATCAAATAATTTTAAAGTACAGTTTCAATAATCTTGAATCTAAAACACAGTAAATTTAAAGCTAAAGATTTTTGCACTTAAATAATTTAGTATATGATCCCTTGACTCAACATTAAAAATTCTATACAATTACTGTATTGTTGATTAGGATCAATTATTTTCAAAATGAGTTGAAAAAGCAGAATCAATAATTGTGAAACTACTGAACTCCAACCAGCAAGATCTGTTGCTACATCTGCTAAATATTATAAATAAGCGTATAACCCATGAAAATTTGATAAGAAAATTTTAATCATAAAAATTTGATAATGTAAAATAGTTAAATTTTCTTTTTCGTAAAATAACTGAATTTCCGAAGAGTGTGAAATAGTAAGTCCTATGAGTAAGTCTATGTGTCTGAATCATTCATAATTAGTGAACAGTCACTAACTTTAAATTATCAATCTTTGCTATTCTTACAAGCATTATTAATTATAATAAAAAGATATTGGATCAAAAATCCAAGTCCTTCTACTTTTTTAAATGAATGATTTTTAAATCCACATTAATATTCCTAAAAAATAGAATGCGCTTTAGACACAAAATTCAAGAATATCAGGCTAAATATCAATACAAAAAGCTAAATATCAGTACAAAAAGCTAAATATCAGGACATATAAGGATAATATTAAATAATTTTCAAACATTATTTAAAATTGCAATGTGTTTCATCATTACTAAAAATGAGTATCAATGCACAATAACCATTAAAAAATAATTGTTTTAATATTTTTAAATAATATGGCCTATAATGAAAAAAGGGAATCTACAGTAATGAAGCTATTGTTTACAAATTTATGCATGTTATTTATATATAGAAAAAGGTTATCCTTTTGGCTCTCTTAGCCAAATATGAAAAGTTTGACCTTAAAAAAATGACTTAGCAACATTTTGCTTCAGGCAAATAGAAATTAAAGAAGATATGCTGCACTTGTCAGCATATAAATAAAAAAATGGAATGGTCACATCTTTCTCTTTTAAAATGTCAGATAGGGAACTTTATAAGGCAATATAAGAAAAAATGTTTAGAGATTTTGTTAAGAAGCATAAACTGACAAAGTTATTTTTAAATCTATATTTAAAAACCAGCTGTTGATTTATGTTAAATATTTGTTTACCCATTTCTAAGCCAATTGCCAAATTTTTTTTTAAAAAAATGAGTTAGAATAGAATGAAGTTTGATGTAGTTACTAAATAATGAAATTGATATTTTAATATGAACAAGATTTAGATTGGACAAAATTTCTTCTTATTTGACACAGTTCAGTACAGCTTATGACTCCAGTAAGTAGAAAGTTCTGTTGAAAACAATCTTGATAAAAATAGCAATTAAAGTATTGGAATATCACAATTTTTAATTATAATAAATATACTTACAGTTTCATAGCAAACAGCACCAGCAAAGTGGCGAATCAAGAATCCTTCATTATCTCTAATTTCCCTATGATACTTAAGCTTTGACTTTCTAGGAAAGTCTAAACGGAAATGGCCACTATTTTGATTATGAACCATACTTGTAAAATGAGTATGACTAGATTTAGGTAGTTTGCTTTCTTCATTCAATAGATCAAAAATACCAGATGCTTTATTTTCAAGAAGTTCTGAAATTGAAAAATAAAATTATGAAGCAAAATGATAAGAAAGTAACAATGTTAGTTGTATTATTTTTGTCAATGTAAATTTATCAGAAAAGGAGCTTTTTTTAATAAGTTAGCAAAGTTAATATTTGAAATGTTTTACAAGATCTTACTGTGCATAAGAGCGTTGTATGGCTAAAAAATTTTAGATGCTAAAAAAAATTTTTAATCAACTAAAATGGCAGGTTTTGTATTCAAGCAAGCAATATAGGATCTTAACATGACTTAATGTAAATGAAAAGTTTAGTGAAGCAGAAGATTAAGAAGATATTGAAAACACTCAAATGTCTGTATTTAAGAACATAGTATGATCCATTTTAAGTTATCATAAAATCTTGTTTTATTCAGCGAAATCTTAAAATTAATAGGTTCCCTTAGAAAAAAAAATTTCTGGAAGTAACTTTACTGATGTTCATACATTTTAAAGCAGATTCTCACAAATCACCAAAAGTATCATAGACGAATTCTTTCACTAAGTTTTTTAAGCATGACTAGCTATAATTATAAACCAACACTGCCACAATTTGATTTTTCTTCAACATTCTTTATTTACATAGTTGTTTTCAGATTTATGTTTTTTTTAAATAACCACTCATTACATACACACACATCTGACAGGATAGACACAGCAGTTTGAAATAAAATAACAGATTCATAAAATAGAAAGATAGATTCAAATGAAAGCATCTTCCTCAAAAGAATACTGGAATGCTGTACTCGTGCATTCTAGTGCCAGTGCATACCTGATAATGAGTGACCAGGTGCAAATTTAGGTGAGATAAACGAAAAATTTTTGTAAAAAAAAAAGGATCTTTGACAAAAATGTAAGACAAAACAAGTTGCAACAGTTCTCTTACACATTATTCCAGTGGGAATATTTCACTATTAATACTACTTGTTTTTAATTTAATGTTTTCCCTAAATCTCGACTTTAACAAATAGGAAAAAATACAAGCAAAGTGGCTATTTAAGTTTTTAATATTTTATTGTGTTGACACCATGCTGAAACTGTAAATAGTGCCACTCTTTAATAAGTTAAAACTTTTAATTTGTGTTAAAACTTTTAATTTGTGATATAACTTTTAATAAGTTAAAACTTTTAATTTGTGATATAACTATTTATTTTTGGGATGTTTGAGTAACATGATACAGCCATTCACGAAGTTTGTTTAAAAATGCTTAGTTATTTTGGTTAGATGCTAGGCCACGTTTTTATACTAGTTGATCTAAAAGAGATGAAGAGTTGCTGTAGAATGAAGATGCAAGATAAGATTACATATTTTGAAGATTGGAGAGTGCACTGGTTATGATGAAAAAAGATGGTGGTTTGGACTACAGATTTCATCAATAGCCTATACTTTTAGTTATTTATTTACTATAGATAGAAATCACTATTTACTCCATCAAGTAAAAAAAGATTATCAAAATACTGTTTAATAAACATAAAACTTATACTACATATGTATTACTTTAGTTCGCGTTGATAAGATATACTTTTTTATATAATGTGATGTTTATTTGCCTACGTATGCAAATTGGCTACAGTTTACTCACTTAGTCAATTTTTTTAGGAAATCATTACAATTATATAATTATTACACAGGAAATCATTGCATCCACATCTTAAAACAAAATTTGTTTTAAAACCTCAACATAAATTCAAAACTCTGCTACACCTACTCCGTGCCATATTTTAATAACATTGGATTGAAAATTTAGACAAAAATTCTCGAAACCTTAGACTATCCACTTACCCTATTTATAAAAGTCTTGTTCCAAATTTTATTTAATATTACATTTTACAAGCTATAGAACTACTACTATACTTTACTAAGGACAATGAAAAATTGGTTTTATAGTTTTAAACTTTATTTTATCTCTATTGTGATGAAATATCAGTCATTTTTTTATTATTAAAATGTGAGAACAGAAAGGAAAAATGTGAGAACAGAAAGGAAAACATTTAAAAGAAGGGCATGCTTGCTAAGGCTTGATATTTTGTCACTCTGGATGCAATTTAATGAGTATACGCAATACTTTAACAATCTCTTTTTAAAAAATCTACTTTTGGGTGAATAATTTCTAATGTGTTTAAAAAAAACTTTTTTTATGTAAGCTAGAGAGAGAAATAATTTCCCCAAAGAAATGTTACCTTTCTATTTCGAAATATTTCCTTGTGACATCAATACCAAAAATAATAATCAATGAAAATCTTAAAAAAGATAAAACGTTTAACATACACAACATTGCTCCTGTGACAAAACAAAATAATAAAAAGAAACAAACATAAATATATTTATATGAAAAGCTATAAATTTAATCCAGATTTGATTGTTTTATTTTGCCTTAAACTCAAAGTGTTGTGCTATTTTGATGATATATACATGTTTGTAATCAATTAAAAAAAAAAGACTTTAATTATGATAAGAAAACAACCAAGACGCATACATTTAATAACATAACATAAAAAGCAATAACAATGTATAAAATTAACATAAGAATACTTAAAATACTTGCCTATACAATCTTGATTATCAATATAATCAATTTTTCGAACATTCAAATGTTCTCTTTCATAAAGTGCCTGTTCCTAAAAAGAAAAGAGGAACAATATGAATACAGTAAAATTTTGCTAGAAGAATATCTAGTATAACAATAACTCTCTCCACAACAATATTCAGCACTACAGATGAATTTATTAAATTTCATCTCTCAAAACTATACTCATTGTTGTAACTGACTTCTAAACCTGAAAAGAAAAACCATTTTCTTATTATATCAACTCATGCAATTTCTTTATTACTGATAAATGAAAGCTCATGTGTTTTTTTTTTTTCTTTTTTTTTTTTTCGTTTTTATTTGAATCAGGGTCTTTTTTAATACTAAAATCTAGTTTATAATACAAACTAATCACTCACAAACCAAAAGCTGCGTTTTCTTTCAAGGAAATTAACCCAACAACTAATTGTTTTAACCAGTTTTTGAGTTGTTTTTTTTTTTTTAAATTCTCTAAATATTATGGTGACTAAGGTTTTCTTTATTTTGTTACCTAATATAAAATGAAACCCCAAACATCCAGATCACTATAAGATTTTAAAAAATGCAAATAATGGGTATCTATAGAGTTTCAAGCAAATCAGTAGATATAGAGAATAGTAATCAGCTAACTGATGGGCAATAGAAAATATTGTACGACGTTAAAGTTTCATAGTCATTGAGGTACAATGAATGCTATCAGAAAAATTTCTAAAGAAATAACTATTTCAAGATATTTTATTATTTTAATCATTTTTAAATTTTAAAAAAATGACAGTGTATATACAATGAAACTGCACTATTTATCATTAACTAACAAATTGTTGAAAGACTTGGTGCAAAAAACTCCAAATCTTCAATTTGACTTAGATAACAGTCAACCAAATATCTGATCCTTTTTTCAGAATAATAAATAACTTATACTTGAAATTGCATACTTCAGAAATAGAATTAACACTTTGCTTTTACTACAGGATGATAAATAAAAAATTAAGTGACAAAAATTAGTACTTTTCCTAGAAGAGTTGTAAAATAAGAAGCATATTTTAACACTATTAATATAAAATATACCACAATCAGATCAAAAATTTGTAATCAATGATAATAAAAGAGAAATCTGATTTTTGACTTTGTTCCTGTTAACTTATTAATATGTAAGTAAGGTCTATGTAAGGTCTTAAAATGTTAGTAACTTTCACATGATTATTTAAAACTATTGTTATTCAACAAGTCTATATGTAAGTATGTTTTATTATCAGGAACTAGAGAGCAAAAAAAAAGTAATTATATATTATAAAAATTACACCGCAATGATTAGCAAAAAGTTATAACTGAGTTTAAATAGATAGTCATATCAATTTTCAACTCAGCTTTTACGTTTTCTCTAAAAAAAATTTAAAACATTACATTTCATGAAACACTTCAAAGATAATACAAGGGTTAATACTTACTTCTTTTAAAATGCGTTCATTAAAAAACTGTTGAAGTTTTTCATTACAGTAGTTAATGCAAAACTGTTCAAAGCTGTTTACTTGAAAGTACTCTAAAAAAAACATTTAAAAAAAGTTATGTAAAAAGCTAAACTACACAGAAATAAGTAATATGTTATTTGAATAAAATTACACAAGGTGAATAAAACACAAATAATTTTTTGCTTTTATTATGTTTTTAGCTTTATTATATAAAGCACAAAGTATACTCTTTTTCAATTTGGATTATATGTTATTTCTTTAGAGTAAGTATACGCCTTAACTCTGGCAGTCTTCTCTATGAAAAAAATGACTGTGAATCCAGCCAAAGCAACAAGAAATGGCAACAAAAGAATATGCATAATATTCTTTTCTGAAAAATTCTACTATGACAGTTTGTTAATGTTACTTTTGAATTTCTCTTTACACATGTTTAACATATGAGGCTACACAGGGAAGTCGACAGTACACATGGCCACAAATGAGTTTAATTGCATTGGTTCCCTAGATGCTGATTTATAACCTTCTACATTATTCTTCTAGCTTTGTTTCAATTATAAGAAATTATTCAGCACAAGCCTTAATAAAATTGTTCATTACTTAATGCATAATGATTTTCAATAATTATTTTCTGATTTTTAATAGTTACTTATCAACGCTTTGAAAAAAACTAAATAAAATTTGGAAAGGAATGATTGTTAAATATTATTCATAAAATGACTGTGTGAATCAAAAATAGGTATACCTTTGATAAATATGTGACTAAGCTCACTTATTAAATTAGTGATCTGAGTTGTGTGTTATTTTGATTCAATTTTGCTACGTTGCTAGTTCATTGGTGTGCGCTAAGCAATGCAATTTCGTGGACAAAACAAATTGTTTTGGAGAATAGAAGTTTGTGTTACATTAATTTAGGACTTGGGAACAAAAATATCTTTATTAAGCAGGCCTCAACGTTTGAAAATTATTTCATTCATAGCAAAAACTAAACAATATTGCAAAGGTTAAACAGAAAGTGTGGAATTAGTCTCCTAATAGAAAACAAAAAGTTACTTTAAATCAGCTAAGTTGATACTAATCAGTGATTTGTAAAGTATGTGCATGAAATTCAAGCTAAATATTCAAGAATATAATAAGAAAGGATTCTTAAAAAACACATGTTTCAAATGTCTACTTACTAAGTAAAATATAAATACACTGTTAATCAAAAACTAAGATAATAAGATGCCAAGGACAAAACCATAAATTTATGGAGTTTTCTGTGAACTCTTTAAAAGTGTAGCTTTTTGAATTTGCACTATGTAAATTTGTACTTTTTATAAATAAATATACCAAAATTATAACATTCTTGCATAATAGTATACAAAAAAAAACTCTAAACTACAAATAAAAAACTACAAGTTTAGTTGTGCAAAAGAGCATGTGAGAAAAGCAAAACTTATTTAATATATTAATTAATTTACCATGCATTAGTACAAAGTGAGAATGTCATTTACACAACTATGCTTTCATAACAGCTTGTAAAACAAAACATTCATAACATTATAAACTATTAATATTGAATACGGGTTTTCTCAGTAAGATTCAGTACTCACTCCTAGAGTGGTGAAACCGCAATATTTCTAATACAAATGCACATGGAAATTTGTCACATATTTACCATATTTGAATCCTTTAAATGTTTTCACCCAGACAATCATCAAGAACAAGAAATATACAACTCATCACAGTTAAAGAAATAAAGGAATAAATTAAACAATGAATATCAATGAACAGTAGACCTTGGGCAATGTATTTTTAATTGAGGAGAAGTCTTTGTGAAATGCGAGAGGACTTTTTTGAAATCAAATAACCTTTTGTAATCCCCATGCTTTGAATAAACGAGAAAAATTTAAGCTTTTTTCATAGCTTTTGGTAAATGCTGTGAATTTTTTGGCACAACCATAATTTAACTGCCACCTGTAGTGAATGATTTCATTGCAAATCTTGAGTTTACATCTATTTATATATATAAAAACAAATAGATATTACATTTTAAATTTTTTAAAGTCAGTAGAACTGTACTTAATTTAAAAGTACAGTTTTAAAGACTTACACATCTTACTAAACACATCTTTATAAATTTTTTTTTTTTAAATTTACAATCTTTGTTATTTTAAAATTGTGAGTGGTTAATGAAGTTTTTTTTTCTGGGTTACAAAGATCAACTGAATAAAAACAATCTAAGCACTCAATATAAATTTAATTTAGACTTTAGGAGAATTCAAGAAACTGATGGCTGTATAAAACTAAGTGCATAAAGAAAAATCTTTAACCAATTACACAGAAATATTCATGGCTGTTTAAGCTCTTTAATAGCCTGGACATCCTTGGTTAATTAAAAGCAGTTTAATTATTGAATTCTTGAAGAACTATCAGAAACTAGGACAATTTAAAAACAGAATTTTACTTGTTTACTTAAATGTCATAAAGTAAAAATGCTTTATGGGGTAATGGTAATAGTTCTCAAAATTATATATTTAAAAACATAATTTTACCTACCAAAACCAGCTATATCCAAAACACCAATATAATATGAAGATGAACTGAAAGGTATGCTTTTGTTGATGCAGTGAACTATATAATCAAACAATCTGGAATACAGTGCTTTAGCTAAAGCATCTCGAGCATTTTGAGCTTCATGAACTTTCAGTGGGACCCTACAGCAAATTGTTTTTAAAAAATGCATGCATAAAATCATAACTAAAATATCATGCAGTGAGAATAAAAGGTTCATTAGAGTACAAAAAAAACTGAATTAATTAAAATTAAGAAAATAAAACTATTATTACAACTTTCATTTATAAGATGAGTAAAACCATAAAATTATAAATAACTATTGACTACTACAGTTTAAACTGGAAAAAAAATTATTTGCATGTATTAAAAATTTATATTTTAACATACAGCTCATGCAAATGGAAATAAGTTAGTCACAAACAAAACAAAGGGGTTAATAAAAAATATTAAGAAAGTGCATTTTATGTTATTCATTATAGTAAAATGGATATGAGATCTTGTGATTTAGAAATAACTTTAACTCTGTTAGGTAATCATAATTTTACATATGTAATGTGAACTTTCAGAAAAAACAGCACTAAGTTGCACAAGAATATTTAAAATCAAAAAATTTTATTTGTGATCAAAAGAGCTATTTTGATGGACTAAGTGCTTAAGTTTTTAGTCAGTGGGATAATGTGAAAAATAATGGTCAAGGAACTATCAAATGTTTTTTATCCAAACATGCTCAAAATCTTTAATGTCTTTAAGTTATAAAAAAGTTAATGTCTTTAATTTATAATAAATTTTAAAAATAGATAGCAAAAGTAGATAACTTACGTTAAAATAGATAGTTAAATTAAAAATAGATAACTTACATTAAAATAGATAATTAGATTAAAAATAGATAACTTACATATAAATAGTTCCCTTTGCTCCTCCTTTACTTGTTTGCATCACTCGACTTAATAAACTTTGCTTGAGAAATTCAGAATCAACTTGTAACAGCGATCCAACAATGCGCAAGTTCTCAATAGCATTAGGTGCTAAACGACATCCCCCTTTACAGTCATCTGGATTATCTTCAAAAGCAACATTGCCTAGATGTAAAACTGATGCTACCACAGTGTAAATATTCAGCCGATCAGAATCTGTCAAACCTGTCAAAATTGAGTTATAAATTATATTAAAAGTCAGAAGAAATTCTAATGAATCAATTTTTTTCCTAAGAAAACTAGCAAATTTCTACAACAAAATGCATAGTGACAATTTTCAAAAAAACAATAGCCAAAATTTAAAAAAAAATCAAAATCTTACCCATATTATTTAGAGCTTTGTCTAATGTGCGGAAATTTAGAATATCATCCAGCATAGGGTCGTGTAGAGAGCCCTTTTGTTTCTGGTCACATGATTTAGAGTCCTGATTCAACAGCTTCTCAGTTTCTGATGATGTAAAATACTGGGTACAGCTCTTTTTTAAATACTTAAAAAAAAAGAATTTTTTATTTTATTAAGTAAAAATAATGTTATAAATTTCAAATGACAAATAAGAAACGTTATCACAAATAGTCAAAAATGTCACAAATTAATGTAATTTTAAAATATTATAAAAAGAATATTTATCATTAGGTAATCAACTTTTTATGAATAAGATATATCCATTTTATTGCAATAAGTAGTATAAATACTGTAGTAATTCTATGGAACAATGGTTGTCTCCAAACAAAGGAGCATTTTTTTGTGTCTTTCTCATTAGTGCTCTTTTTATCAAAGAATTTGAAAACTAGAATGAATTATTTATTGCATAATTACAAGCGTCTTTTCCAAAAAGAAAATTAAAGTCTAAAAATTAAGGTGTATACATATTTTGAAGATGCTTAATCAAACAGATATGGAATTTGAAAATAATAAATACTTTACCACAATTTTAATTTAAAATGTTAATAAAATAAGTTTACACACAACAACACATATAATACTGGTATTATGTTTTTGCAACAAAATATTGGAAAAAAATTAAAATAAATAATTGCAATAATTCTTGTGTTAATTCTAGTTTTTCCTTATAATAGAAAATACAACTACAAATGAATAATTGTTCTCACAAGATTAATAAGAGAAAAATAGTATTCAAAAATAAATAAAACTTACATGAAATTTATCAGGACTAGACAATTGCAATTTTTTCTTCATTTCAGCTGGGGCCCCAGCACATAGCTGGTAAAAGATGTGATAATTTCTTTCGCCATCATTTTGAGAACAAATTCTACTTTTCTCCAACAGGTAATGACTTATAAATCCACCAACAACAGAAAACTAAAAAAAAGGTATTTATTTAATTAAAAAGTCAAAGCCAACAGCTTATTTTTTCCATTTATTTAAATGTAAAAAGCAATTTACCTTGCTACTAAAATGTATTTCAATAAATTTGCCAAAACGAGAACTGTTATTGTTCCTCATGGTCTTGGCGTTGCCAAATGCTTCCAAAACTGGATTAGCTGTAATAATTCAAAAATTTTTATCATTTATTACATCCCACACAAATTATGTAATTGATAACTAATAATCAATTAAATATTTTAAACTCTTACCATCCAGTATTCTTTGCTCAATTGGTCCTGCATGGCAGCCCCAAGATTTACAAAGATAATGTAAGATATACTTGGTAGACTCAGTTTTGCCAGCTCCAGATTCCCCACTGACAATGATTGACTGGCTTGATTTCAATGCACGCATATCACGGAATGCTTTGTCAGCTAAGTGAAAATATATAAGATTCTCTTTAAAAAAAAGCATATATTGTCAGCTAAGTGAAAATATAAGATTCTCTTTCATATAATGCATATAATAATTATATCCCAAGGAACATTTATAATTTGATTATTCTAGTTAATGTCAAAGAGAAAAAGCTATGGACTATTGTTTTGAGTTTTGAAACTTTATCAAAGATTTATCACATTCTCAAACCTTCACTCAGATTTAATATATTCTTAGATAAATAACAATGTCTAAGATAAAGAAAAGAAAACTATGTAACAGTAAGATTTTTTTCTTCATAGAAACACAATAGCTAAAAGTTTATAACCAATATAAGTTTAAACACTTTTAAAATTGCCTTATTGGAATTTTTATTTGATGTTATATATTAATAAGACATCAAAAACATTGCCTTGTTTTAAATTTAGGTCAATAACTACAGCTATCTCTAGAGAATAGTTTACATGATCTTAAAAGGGATTTTTATGATTATTTTAAATTTTTCAAGGCACAAAATCTTTAAAAATTCATAAAAATGAATCTTACCTATAGCAAATACATGAGGTGGAAGTACTCCCAAACTTTTCCCTTCATATTGTGCAATAGTATTAGAAGAATACAAATTTTTGATCTCAAAATATGGGTTAACAGCAATAAGAATGTTGGCAACATAAGTCTAAGAAAAAGGAAATACCAAATTAATTGTGATAACCTACAAAAAAAAATCTGAGAATAAATGTATCATTTAATTTGGCAAGAGAAAACATTTTTGCAGCATTATCTACACTAGTTACATAAAAACATGAGCCAAATGATAACAATATATACAGCATTATTCTGATATTGCACTTAGTTTTTTTAATGCTCTCTTCTAACTCATATCAAGATGTTAGCAATAGAGGACACACTATTCAAATAAAAAATTTAATCAGAAGTCGGTAAAATATTACTTAAGCATATTTTTGGCAATTTTTTACTTTCCTCCCTCCTTGTCATAAATAAGCAAATTTCAACCCCCTTTCGTGCTTACGTATTACTATTGGTGTTGAGAACACTAAAAACAGTAAGTTAGAGAAATACAAAAGAAACTTGTGAGAAAAAAAAATTGAAATACATAAGGTTTATTTCTATCTTAAAATAAATAAAAAGAAAAGTTAAGAAACACAAATAGAAACAATTAGAACATATAATTGCTCCAAAACTAAAATAACTTCCTCTGTGCCAAAGCAGACAATGATAAAAAATAAAAAAAATTAAAAAAACAGCTGCAATATATATCTTGGAAAAAAAGTGAAATTCTTGTGCTAAATGAAGTGATGTGCTAATGTACTAAGTATAATAGCCCTGAAATGACTGTTTATAATATTAAATTCATTGTGCACTTCCAACTCTTTTCTGTATTACTTTCAATTTTATAAATACAAGAACGGGTACTTGTTATAACCAAATAATGAAGAGTAATCCAAAACTGTACTCTTCATCTATCTAATAAGTAACTTTAATGGCTGCCAAAACAATTAACTTTTTAATAATTTTATTAAGAAAAACATATTTATGTAAAAGTAGATGTATTCCATTCTTGGGAGAGGTGCTAATTGTTACTTAAGAATTTAAATGTTAACTATTGACAAATAATTTACTTACATAAATTTTATCTTTTTCATATCGAAGTCTTATGTTGTTAAGCAGAGTTGCTTCATTTAAATACATGAGACTGCCTGTAGAAATGGAGAAAAAAAAAAACATTTATTTTGAAGTAAAACATTAAATAATATGCAGGTAACAAAATGTTTCATACAATGTATAATTTTTAAGATAATATCAAAACAACAAAAAAATTAAAACAATTTTTCTATCAGTTATTTATTCCAGTTGATGAAAATTAATAAAGCTTAATTTTTAAAAAGTTGTAATCCCAAATAAATTTAATTACCTTAGTCACAACTGTAATTGTGTATTAGTTTGATACACAAAAATTTTTTTACAGAACTATTCTTTATCTTTCAACAACAAATTATCTTACTTATATTATTACTTCTCTAATTCTCACAATAATGAATAAGAAAATACCATGATTAAAATTCAATTAACATGTAAGTAGCTGCTATCCCTAAGCCATTTAGTAAACTTTCTCCTTAAAAAAAAATAATAAACCTCAAAAAGAAAAGTTTTATTTCATTTAATCTGTCATGTAGTTTTACAACTTAAGTGTTTTTACTGCAAAAAGAAGGAACTGCCACCAGGAAAATTGTTTTGAGGTTATCCACATATCCAGAAATAACCTATTTATAATGGGAAGACATTGGTGAACTCAATGAATGTCTTTCAATCGGGAAGTTCATACATATTACTTGTTCAATATTTTTTTATACTGCTTTAAAGATTCGGATAATAGCCATTTTAATGTTTATTTCCTTCTTCATGCTTTTGCTGATCAACACGTAAAAAAAGTCCATATTGATTCCCTTGGAGGTTTGCCTACTACAAAGTTTTCAATTAGTGTTGTCTTAAAAAAGTGACATTTTTATAATCATAGTAACCACTAGCGTACGAGTTTGGTGTCTAAAACATTTATTCTAGCAGCTGAGCAATAATTCTATCTTTATGTTTAAAATGTTTTTTGATTTTAGAATGCCAAAAGCTGTAAGATGTTTTGGAATTTATTTCTTAAACTAAGGTAAAAGCAGACAGCTTCAAGCATAAGAGCTAGCATATAGCTTAGACGAATCAAAAGATTTTGCTTGAAAGCTTTTGATTCGTCTATACAAGCCTATATTTAATATTTTATTAAAAGAGGGCTGCATAGAATATTTTTAAATTCAAACAAAACCGTGTGGTATTCAACTATCTGTATCATGTTATGCAAAAGTATTAATGTTAACACATATAGTTTCTTTTTATTAAACAACTGATTTTTTTGTTTGAAATACTTTTTTAAATCATTAATAAATGTTTATTTTGTTTTAATAATAGAAATTTTTATTAAAGAAAAAATACTTTACTCTTCTATTACTGCTCAGAAAAGGCTGTTTACATGATTATATTAACAATATAATTAAGTACTTTTTATAAATTCATTTCAGTGGAGAAAATAATGATTGCTTTAGGTCTCAGTAAGACTACATTAACCAGCTCATGTTACATATTTTTAATACTACTTGAATTGGCTCCAAAAATTTAAGATTTGTATGAAAAATGATCAAAGAGCAAACAGAAGGAAATTATATGTAACAGAGTCAAATACAAAGTTTCTGAGCTCATTGGAATTACTAGTTAAATTCTTGATAATGAAATATACTGCCGTGATAAAACACCAATACTCGTCATATCGATAAAAACATACATTCTACAATAATATTGTTAAACATTACCAATATTGCAGTATAATTTACAATTTGTTATGCTCCTAATAAGAATAATAAATCCTCAAATGTTATTAAGTGTAAAGTCCTGGCATTTACATGGGGAAAAGAATGAAATTGGTTCGCATGTAAAATGAATTTGAAATTGACAAATCTAAAACAATATTAAGCAATTCAGAGTTCAGCTGTTATAAAGTAAAAGAAACCTATTATTTGAAACAAATACTATAAAAATAAGAGTTCAATAGAAGAAAAAAAGTTCTATAAATTAGCTTCATTATAAGATAAATGTATGGAAAATATATACATACAATTATCATCAACATCCTTATTTTCAATTTCTTCAGCAGCTAGAGTACTCTCATACAGCTCCTGACGAATCTAAAAATAAAATAAAACATTATGCAACAAACTAAAGTAAATTCCCAACATTAACCACAAAAATTGCCTTCAAATTGATCCAGAAATAAACATTTAATCATAATTTAAATCATCAGCCGACTTGGCGAGCTTAACAAATATAAGGAGAAACAGAGTCACAAAAAAATCAAGATAATATCTTCAAACAGACCCAAATGTTATCGTTCAAAACTTGATGTTATAGTTGTCAATATTAAAATTGTAAAAAAATCAACTTAAAGTATGGTAATCTGATACAGGCTGCATAGCCAGATTTTTCAACAAAAAATATGAACCTTTTTAGTACTCAAAAAATATTTTTAATCAGTTTCCAAAAAATAATCATAATTAGGATCTGTGCAGTAATAAAAAGTATTTTTTTCTATCATTTAAAGTTCTTAATTTATAAACATAAAATCAATAAAATTTAAAAACATTTTCAAAAACTTTACATAATCATGACAAAGTTACTAAGATAAATATTGCAAAGAAAATTGTGAAAAACATGCAGTTTTTGTAATTTAGAATGACAATCGAAACGGCAAAGAAAAAAAATCTTTTTAAAAGATAGAAAATTAAGCACGTTTTACAAACCCCGAATAAAAAAAAGCACCTTTAAGGGCTTTTAAAAAAAGAAAAACAAAAATAAGCTTTTTTAAGCCCTTTTTAAAAATGCTATGCACCCTGTGACAGTAAAAAAATAAAATTCACCATTAATTTTACCTCTTGCCTTCTTTACAAAACAGTCATAAATGTTAGGATTTTTATGCACATTTTATAAGCTAAAGCCAAGTCATTCGATCAAGATTTTAACACAAAATATTATTCAGTACACTTACCTGATTAGATTTTAAAAGCTGTACTGAAACTGTATCAGCCAAAATGTCTACAATATTCCCTAAACAATAGCCATCAACTGGATCAGGAACCCAAACTCTAGGGAACTCATCTTTACCTTAAATAAAATTTAAAAAATAAATATATTAATACATAAACTCTCAAATTTTAGCAAAATTATATTTAAAAATTACTACATCATAATAAAATAGCAACAGAATAGCTCAATAAAAAAATGGAACTTATTTCCTAAGTATGATGAATAGCAATTAATACAAAACTAATTAGTAAAAACTCCATTTGTAAAATTCATACCTCTCTTGTTTTCCATGGAATCTGCCACAACCATTGTTATTGAAGTTTGTCAACCCTAAAAATAAATAGATGGATTATAAAAATATTTATCAACATTACTTGTTGAAATACAAAATTTATATGATCTTCGAAAGCAGTATTTTTATACATAAAAGAAATTAAATTGATTAAATTTATATATAAGAAGCGTAACATCACAGTGAGTCAGCTAAAATTTACAATCCAAAACTACAGAAGAAAAAAAAGCCTGGCTCATAGAATACTGATAGGATACATCTCGTTAGGCATCACTATGAATTAAAGCTGTGTGCAAAACTATCTTTTAAATAAATTTCTTTCTTGTCATTTATTATTTAATTTTTAAAATGAAGATTTCGTATAAGTCTGACTATATTTTTTATTAAGAAAAACATATCAATGTTATTTTTCATGTTCTAAAACTCTAATTTTTTTTTTTTTTTAATAATTTAAGCAAAACAAAAAAGTTTTCAAGCAGGATTTCCATTTTAAGTAATTGTAATTTGTCAGCTGTTTATTATTTATTTGTCTAGAAGTAGCAATCTCAAATTAATGCTGCATAGCGATCACATTCAGGGCTTCACTATAATGTTATTAGTGGTCCTTCAAATATTATGTAAGCATATTTTAAGTAATTTTGGAACTCCTACCCCCTAGTCCACAAAAATAAGCAAATTGCTAACCATTCCTTTGCTCACTTATGAAAGTTATACACCATCTAGGTTTTTGCTTCAATTTTGATATTTACTGTAGGGTGACCTGGGTTAATTCCTGATCAAAAAATGCAAACATCTATTTTGTGAAAAAACTATTCAAGATAGAATTTTAATATTTACTGGAAGTTTAAGGCTATATGAGATGAGTCCTATGCTACCTTCTTTTGTTTCAAAATCTATTTGGAATTTAAAAGATTTTAAATTTTTAGTGATCAGGAATTACTCTTTCTCTTGATCATTTCTGGGGTAATTACTGAGCACCAGTTTCTATAGTAAATGGACTGTTTAAAAATAATTATACAATGGTAATTAACAAATAAGACATTAAGATCAAACAAATAAACCAAAAAGATATGTTTAAGCAGCTATTAAAACTGTTTATTTAAAATCAGGAATAAAGATTAACACTTCAGCTCTGGCAGCAGCTCTCACACTGAAATTTTCATTTTCAATCATTAAAAGAAATTCACTATTTTTGCTTTCTAGAAGCTTAGTATCCTTTTTAAGCTTATAATTTCTCACCATATTTATATTAGGTTAATTTATCAACTTAAAAATTATTCTAACAATGTACACACATAAATTTAAGATAGAAGCAAGGTAAGACAAGCTAGAAATGGTGCATATCAGAACACATTTGTCTTGTATACAGTTAAAAACAAATTTTGTGATTATAGTTAAAATATATTTTATAGTTGTTCCACTTAATAAATATGAACTGTTATTTAAGAAAAGACAATTAACTATTTATTAGCTATTTTTTATACTATTTATAAGAAGAAATAACAATGATCAGAAATTACCCCAGTGATCAATAATTACCCCATCTGTAGGAGGCAAGATTTGATATAGTTTCCTATAATCAATTATAATATTTACAGTAGATGTGAAACAATTAAACAAAAGCTTACACTATTTTGATATCAAAGAAAAAGAAAGTAACTCAAAATATTTCTTAAGAATTATCTTTGCAGAAATGTGCACATTTTGAAACCTATCTTTGAAATGGAAAATACAGAAAGCATTTTAAAAGATACTTATCGTGTTAGATTAAACAAAAAACTATTATTAAGTAAATGTAGTTATACTTTAGTAAAGTGTACAAGCATTCTTGTCCATTTCTCAAATTTAAGAAAATATAATATTTTTAAAAAATAAACCTCAACCCCAGAAACAGAGTGATCGTGAATTATCCCGGGTCACCCGAATAATCTAATTTTAAGATTAAATTCAAATGAAAGATGGATCATTGCACAATATAAAAAAAAAAAAAATTCCTTTATAAAATGTAAAGAAGTTTAGGAATCCTTTGTGTTTTCCTTTTGTAGTCAAGAATTTTTAACTCTGAAATTCTTCAAAGAAATTATTTTCCTTTTTTTTTCTTTCCCTAAATTCAACTTTCACTCCAAATTCAAAAATTTCCCACATATAATTTTTGTTTTGCTTTAAAAATTTCGAAAATGGAGATTTTAATGACTTACATAAGCATTGCTCACACCATATAGTAAATCCAAAATCGAAAAAAATAGGCATCCCAAAACCTCGCTTCCGTTAGGTGCTTATGTAATATTTAAACTGCTTTTTTACTTAGACGAAATTAGAATTTTAAAAAGTTAACTTAATAGTTGTTTACACACAAAATACTTCATTGACAACAAAAATTATTAAAAACAAAAAGAACATATGAATAAAAAACATGCTTAAAAAATTTATGGGGAAATTTTTTTCAAGTTTATTAACATTAAGACAAACATTAATATATACATTATCTCATTTATTATATACACTTAAAACGTGGTACATATTGATCAGTTAGTATATTTTTTTTAAAGAAAAAAATAGAAAAAGAAAATTTAAAAACTTAATTTTCATAATTAGAATTAGGAGAATTTTTGGAGAAAAATTCATATAGTACTAACATGAAACTGATTTAAAAATTGTTATGACTTTTATCAAGTTTTAAAGCTGTGATTTTTAAACAGTCTGCACCGATTTTTTAGCGAAAAATTGTTTTATGAACAACAACAATAATAGCATCCAATTTGGTGTTTGAACTGAACTTGTGTTCACACAGACAAACATGACTTACGATCACAAGAGTGGGAAGATCAAAGTGATTTTTTTTCTTTTGTTAAGTCTGGTATAACTTTGACCAAATTTCAATTAACTTTTTTTAAGAATAATGAATTGTTTGGTTGATTTGATTACTAATGAATTTTCATAATTATTTTGAAGCATCCACAAAATCTTTAATGTTGAATTTTCTTTTCTTTTTTTTAAGTGAAAGTGCAATTGCCCAGAATTCATTACACCGTTTTTTTTAAGGTAAAGTAATCAATATTGCAGGAAAATTCAGACTACTTTAACTCAGATTGTAAGGAATGTTCAAATTACTTTCGAAGCACTGTTTAGAATCTTTGTCTGTCAGCTTGTGGCCATCAATTTTAAAGGTACTTTGTTTTAAATTAATCATAAGAATGTTGTATTGTTTATAATTGAAATGAGAAGTACATTTATAATATGTGAAAGGAATAAAAATGGTTGTAGAGTTGATTTTATACTTAAATAAATTGATTACTGTGATGAATCAAACATTGATGATTTTTTCAAAAAAAATTGTGTAATCCCGAGAACCATTTTAAAGAAAAGAAATAAGATACATGATTAATATATGAGTTTTCATGTGTTTATATTTCGTAGGATACATGCTAAATATGTGAGTAATACATGTAGGATACATGCAATTATATTTCATGTGCTTATAATTGTATCATTTTTTATTACTAAAGTTTCATTCATTATGCTTCAATATTAGAATGAATTAATGCTTCATTGATTAGAAAATGAAATCAAACATAGCTTAATTGATCATCAAGATTGGCAAGCCAGAAAGAACGGATTTGGGGACGGTTATTAACTTTTTTTATTCAGGACCAAAACTTACTGCCTAAATTCTAATTTAATGAAATAAATACAATATTTAACCCCATAATCTCTGCATTAGGAATTAAGGGGGGATATAAATTTGTGATCCGAATTATATAGAAATTTTACCTCATATTTAAAAAAGATTATAATTTATATTGAGAGTGGTGAATATCTATAACGTATGGGAAATTCAGATAAATATATTAAATAATTGACACAATTAATTTAAAAAATGAAAATTTAGAAATGTCAGGTTTACTTTTTGAAAAAAGTTTAGATTCAAAATATCAGAATTGATAAAAATATTGATTTTTGAAAGAAAAAAAATGAAAAATATCTGTTATAGTAGAAATTGGTTTTAATTGTATTTGGCACTTCAAAATTCCAACATATTTAACTTTTTAATATAAATTGTTTCTATTGTTTACATGCAAAAATAAAATTGTGTAAGAAAAATTTTACAAGTAGGCACAATAAAGAACGTTCATATTCCTCAAATGTTGACATTTGATGAATATAATTTTAACCAACTTCCTTACATATAGAAGCATTAAAATATCGAACTAAAATTAAAATTATTTCGATCAACAAGATGCACAACTAATTCTATTATTTATTATAAATTTCGTAAGATGCAAGGAAATTCGGGGGGTAATACAGAAACTGATTAAACTAAACATAATGACAATCAAAAATTAAATTAAGCAATCTGGAAATTCACTAAATAAATTATTTAACTTGTAAGTTGTATTAAAAGAAATAGCTTAGTAATTGCATGATTCATATCGAAAGTTAAAATATGAAACACATGATTCCCTCTTTTCGACGAAAATAAAGGACTACATTAATAAATTAATTTTGCTAAAAAAGCCCAAAAAATTTATTTAAATGACAAAAAATAAATAAAGTAACACATTCGTTTTATTCCAATCATCATTCAAACTTACATCAGACATTTAACTTCAACGATGCTTCTTGAATGGTTTCTAAGAACAACAACAATACAACTTGTCAGAGTCAGTAAACTGTTCCGAAACCGGATGTAGGTAAGCAGCAGCTTAACTTTTCCGTTTAATAATACAGTTAACTTTAAATAACTTCAATTACTAAATTAACCGTGGAGGAATTCTAATCACAGATGGCGTTCACAATAGAGATGTACCGTTATTTTGTCATATTTTTACTGCCCTGGATATCTAAGAAGCTCACAGCCTTCAAACGTGGACTGCGAAGTCACTATTCATCGGAATCCACAGTCTAATAGTTAAACAAAATCCTAAACTCGCAACCCCCGATGTCCGAAGTAAGCGGTGAAGGGAATCCCAGTCATCGTACCAAGTTTTGAACTATCGATAGTCATAAGAAAGTGGTCAATGGCTTTTTTTTTATCCTTTAATCGTTCTCGCTTAGCTAGGAGTCATGACCTCTTTCTCGAAGTTCACAGAGGAGGGAGTTTTTTCTGAAAGGGTATGGGATAAATTATTCCTTCCTTTCCACAACTACGCAGTCTGAAATAAAATATTTATTTATTTTTATCTTTGATCCTTCTTCATTGATTGATTGATTTGTTCATTTACGTCGCACTAGAGCTGCACAATGGGCTATTGGCGACGGTCAGGGATACATCCCGGAGGATGAACCGAAGACATGCTATCACAATTTTGATCCTCTGCGGAGGGGATGGCATCCCCGCTTCGGTAGCCCGACGACCTGCGCGCGAAGTCGAGCACTTTACGGTAGCACAGTTCAACGAGGACCAATACCGCTCACCCTCGGTCCCTACGCAGCCTAATCCAAGTGGTCACCCACCCGCACACTGACGGCAGCCAGTGATGCTTGACTTCGGTGATCTGCTGGGAACCGTGTCTTAACGATCAGTCCACTGCGGGACTGATCCTTCTTCAAGAATTTCCAATCGATCAAAGAATTTCGATCGAAATGGGCTGCAGGTGGCGTAGAACAGAACTCTCTACCCATGGCAACACTTTGCATGCTGTCCACATTAGCGTGTGGAGAGTCCATAGATATAAAGGCAGAAAGATCAATCACTCGACCAAACGGACGTCACGGTGAACGTTGACATCTCTGGTCTAGTAACTAGTTTGTACTCTATATCCACGCCCTCTAGTGAACTGCGGTTTTTGTTTATTGTAGCTGTACATAATTTGTTCTTTTTTTATTTGACTTTTATAAGTTGTAATGATTAATAATAATTGATAACATTCAGTCTCTTTGCCAGAAAAATCTGAAATTCGCAAATTTTATGACGCATTTTTTTTTCCCAGATTTTTTTAAAGATTTATAACTCGTGAATTTTAAAGTTTAAAAAAAAAAAAAAAAAACTAATATGTTCTTAAAATTTAATTCTTTATATCATTCTGAAATTCAAATATTTGAAATAAAATAAAACACACAATTTATGTACTTACAAAAAATAAATAAATAAATAAAATAAAGAACATTTTAGTAAACATTCCAAGCTAGTCAAAACATTAAATTTCATATAAAGCACAAGAAATAGGAAAATGATAATAATTGCTGAGATATAGTCTCATTATTGCCTGTTAGCGTACAATTAGTTTGCTAGTAAAACGTTTTCTTGGTTTTCATTTGTGTGTAATGGAAATTCTAATTATTTTCATTCAAAAAGTTTTTCAAAATATGATTTTACTCCTCTATTTCAATTACAAGGTACTTTGATATCTGGGTCGTGATAAAAGTTAAAAATATAAGAAAGTGTTTCACAACATTTGCTAAGATGACAAATTGTCTGTCAAGGATGATAAAAAAATATTAATGGTTAAAAAAACAATTCATTGCGATAATGAACTGTAATGTTATTATTGTTCAGTTATCTAAAAGACTTTTTCGTTGTTTTCCTTGGCATTTAACGCAACATTTGATTTGTCTAAATTTTAAATAATATATAGGTTATTACAAAAGCTTTTATAAGCATGATTTTCCTCTGATATTTAAATTGCAAGTTACTTTGATTTCTGGGTCGTGTTAAAAGTAAAAAATATAAGAAAAGTGTTTCACAACATCCACTAAGATGACAAATTGTCCGTCAAAGAAGATAAAAAAAAAATTTATTGTTGAAAAAATAATTCATTGCGATAATGAACATTTAGCTAGAATCCTATTACCGTTCAGCAATCTAAAAGACTTTTTTGCGGTTTTTCCTTGCATGTAACGCAAAATTTGATTATTTCTATTTAGTCTTAATTGAAATAAGTTATTTTCATAACTTTAATGATTATGATTGTACTCCAAGTAACTTATGAGTAATTTTGATTTCTGGGTTGAATTAAAAATAATAAGGACGTTTCCTTATATTCACAAAGATGTTAAGCCATCTATCAAGGATGGGAAGAAAAAAAATTATTGATTATTTAAAAATAACTTCTTTTAGATAATGAACATTTAGCTGGAATACCTATTACCGATAAAAACAATCTGAAAAACGCATTTGTAGTTTTCTTTAGCATGTAACGCAAAATTTGATAATTTAATTTTATTTAAAATAGGTTATTTTTATAACTTTCATAAGTATATAATTGTAATTCGATACTTAAATTGTGGCTTATTTTGTTTTACTGGTTGAGTTAAAAAGAAGAGCTTTTCGTTTATATTCAGCAAGTTGATACCTTATCTATTTCATAATTTTATAACCGTCGTCGAACAGCCGACCTAATTATGTGCTTACGCCTACTCATGTTTAACTCCGTAAATTCAATTTTAAATCATATCCAAAAGACAGGGAGAGTCCTTTATAAAGTATTGAGAGAAATTTGCCTCCATATTGGACTTCTTGATGGAACTAGCCCGCATTTACGTTACATTTTGAGGAAAACATCCCACGGTTAGCCTGACTTCAAGGAGACTCCTGATCTTCTGAACCACAACGGCTAGGCCTGATTAATAATAAAAAATGGCTGCTTATAAAAAAATAATTTCATTGAGATAAAGATGAACATTTAGTTGAAATCCTATTACCGCCAA
Organism: Parasteatoda tepidariorum; assembly: GCF_043381705.1. Lineage (NCBI taxonomy): Eukaryota > Metazoa > Arthropoda > Arachnida > Araneae > Theridiidae > Parasteatoda > Parasteatoda tepidariorum. The sequence continues at coordinate 27,488,607 of NC_092215.1, read as the reverse complement.
GCAATCTGAAAAACATTTTCTAGGTTTTCCTTTGCGTGTAACGCAAAATTTTATTACTTTAATTTCAACTTAATCTTGGTTAAAATAAATTATTTTTATAACTTTTATAAACATTGTTTTACTCCGATATTTAAATTGCACGTTACTTTGATTTTTGGAATGAGTTAAAAATTACAAAAAATATGAAGAGCATCTCGCTATATTCACCGAAATAATTGACTGTCTGTCAAAGACGCTAAAAAAATGATTTATTATATAAAAAAAATTCATTACTATTACTGAGCATTTCACTGGAACTCCTTAAGCGTCAAGCAATCTGAATGATATTTTCATGGTTTCCCTTTACGTGCAACGCAAAATATGATTGTTTTCTTAAAAAAAAAAACATTCATAAAGGTAGTAATGTTTAAATATTTACATAAATTATGAGTTATTTTATCTTTATTGCTTGTTAAATCAAAACAAAATGAAGAGCATTTGATTGTGGGCAATTAATTAGCAAGACAGATAGTCTTACGCTGACATTAAGTAATGAATTGAGAGATTTTGATACTGATATACATATATTATAATAATTTGAATAATTATTTGTGCAAAGGTATTAATAAAGATCGGGAATTAATGGATAATACAATCGAATTCATAATAAATGCTACGAATAATTATTTTCATGAAAAAGATTTTTATTTTTAATTCTCATCGGAAAATTTAACAAATTTACGGTTACATAACTTATATTTTGTTGAAAAAAATGTGTCATCAATGTGCATTTTTAATTATAACGATTTAAAACAATAATAGTGAACTTATAAAGTTCAAAGGATTTTAGTTTTAAACTCGTTCTGTTAAATCATATTTTTAAATATTAAAAAATGCTAATATAAGCATCTATACTTCAGTTATAATGGAACCAGAAGCTTCAAACTAATAACTATGGTTGAATAAGCAAATATCCCTCCTTCGGTTTTAATTAACCCAAGTTCTGAAAACCGAAACTATAGTATATAATTGCTCGTAATCTGAATGATCTCTGGTTTTAAAACTTCAATAAACAAACAAATAAATTATGAGTAATGAATAGACATCTTTAAGCAATATACAAAATAATATACTGGTTTACGGAAATGAAAAAATTTTAGAATTTAAATTAAATTGCTTTTTAATGATCAACACTGATTACGCGCAATGCTAAGGTACGGCGGGGATGTCAGAAAATAATCCCTAGGACGACGCGAACGCCACTTTTTGTTCGTAAAACCGGCCTGTCAAAAGCGTGTTGATTTTCTAAAACCCCCCGGGAAAAGTTAAATGTCCTTATCCCCTATATTAGTCCCTGGGAGAGTCATAGAGGTAAGAAAAACGTTAGTTAGAAAAACTGAAAACTACATTAAACATAATTCGAAAGAAAAGCATCATGGAAAAGCAATAAAAATATTTTTTTAAATTTCCGTAATGCTTTTTTTTAGAACTACGTTTAATGTAGTTTTCCAACTTAAAAGATTTTAATGTATATGAAAATCAAGAGACTTCCGTACTTCCTACCTCTATGACTCTCTACACTCTAATGGGGAAAGCATGTGAAGTGTTGCCATAGGTAGAGAGTTCTGCTCTACGCAACCTGCAGCCCATTTCGATCGCCAATACTGTTTGAGTCCTACTAGAATGTGAAGTTCCTATAATTAGATCGAAAAATTATCAGGGTGGTCCGTTTATTTTTTGCGCACTGTACATACAACGTTTAAAAGTTTCCATTTAGTAAACCAAACAAAATTCATTTAGATGCACATTATTTGCATTGCGTTAAAAAGTAATCAATTTCTCACAATTCAGATAATAATGTGCTCAAAATTATTTAAAAGTTAATTTAACCAGGCTGTAATTAATATACACTGGTGTAAGAAATAAAGAGAACTTGCAGACTTGGTCGATTATCTCTAGAACTACAGATCGTTTTGAATGAAATTGATTTGTACATACAGTGATACAATACAAATTACCATTCAACAATTGTAATACGCAAGCATGAACGTACGTAACACTCATTGGATGGAATCGGAAGGCATGAAATAGCCACAGGAAATGATTAACTGCCCCATTTCAAGTATGAAATCACGCAGCAAGACCTGTATATTTCTGTAAGAGGGGACCATAACCCTGATTAAACAATTTTTTTGTTTATTCTACAACCACTTTTTTATACCAGTAGTTCTAGAGATAAGAAAATTTTGTAAGCAACTAATTTTAAGAGTTATTTTCTGTATTTAACACAGGACTTAAATACAGAAAGAAAAAAAGGACATGGAGACGGATTCGTAATTCTGACCCCCAAAATATAAAGGGGTAACCGCAGTCTGGGAAATATAATTCCCATAGTTTGATCAGGAAGACAAATTAATGTTAATTTTACTTTGCGAATTTCACCATATCTGGAGAACTTTTTAGGCGAATTGAAAAAAAAATTTTTTTTGAGTGAAAATGGTTGAATAGTTTCCCAGAAATCAAATTTTAAAGTTGTCTATTTAAAATTCGATTTCAGAGGAACTATTCAACCGATTTCGCTTGAACTTTCTGTTTCGGCATGTAAACCATCAGTTCAAAACTTATCAAACTAATACTAAATAAAAAAAACTAACTAAAATAATTATTTGCATTTAATTATTTTAGGATAAATTTTATAATTGTGAGAAAAATGTTTCCATTCGCTTAAAAAGAGGGCTTTGGAGGTATGGCAAAATATGCAAAAAGTAAAATTAACATTAAGGGGTTTAAGCTAAAGGGTCCTATTTTCAAGACTGCAGCCAACCCTTATATTCTGGGGGTCAGAAATCCAAATCCGTTAAAAATGTTGTGTCTGATTTCGTAACTCACAACAATGCATTAATTTAGGTAACTCCCTCAAAATATTAAGAGTGAGTCCTAGAACGTGAAGATCCGATCATTAGATAAAAAATAACGCAGTGTGGGCCTTTTTTTAGGGAATTGTACAATCTTATTTTAATGGATATAAAAATTCAACACTGCCCGGATTATAAGTGTATATTTAAACAATAAGAGTAATATGAATAAATTAGATTATACTTGGGGCAATTCAGAATATAAATAACAAGCTGGAAGAAGTTTAAGGCTATAAGACAATAAAGTCGGACAATTCTAACAGCTTTCAACAGTTACAAAAAGAAAATATATGTAATAATTATTTCACTATGTTAATAGAAAATGCCCATAATTCAAAAAATTCAAGAGCATAAATGAAACTAAATAATTAGCAGCCACTGTAATAAACTATTGTTGAAATCATTAATAATTTTTAAAAATCTCTAAATGGTTTTGAAAAGTACCACCTACAGAAAAGTGCTAAACGAACTTTGTTCAAATATTGATAAACTATCTAAAATTATTAGCTTTTCATTTAAAATAAAAGATTTGAGGGGACAGTCACCTCCCCCATTAATGCTACACCAATGTTAGCAACAGCAAATGTGAAGTTAAACCCTTGAACCAGTAAGTACTGGATTTTAGTAGACAGAACCCAGATCATTAGAACGCAAGTTACTCAGGGTGATAATTCTATTTTTGATCACAGAATATTCTGAAAAAACTTAATTCACTCTAACTATTCATTTCAATTATGTCAAAATTGCATTTAGATGACTAAAACAGATTGAAATTAGACGCTGCTACACAAAAATTAAAAAAATAATAAAGGATTAAAAGTCAAAACAAATAAAAATTATCAAGTTTATTGAACAAGGATAGAAAAAAAATGAAAGAGCTAATTAGGTAAGTCTAAATACAAAAGAAAAAATAAACTTTTCAAAAACAATGAGATTTCTAATAAAAAGTTGCACAATGAAAGACAATGATTTAAGTTTATAACATAATTAATTAATGCATATCATATACAATTTTCTTAATCTAAAAACATTAATTACAACATACAATAACAGATTTCCTTTATGTAAGTTTGGAAAAAACAGGATTTACATAAAATGAAAATATTTTTCATAAATTATAAAAATCATAATTTGCATTTTAAACATCTAATTGCATACTTATTGTGTTTTGAAAGTAAGTGATTTTCGTAAAGAATATAACAATTTTAATTTGAGTTGAAATTTTAATTATTTTTACCTTACCAATAAGAACAGCAAGTCTATCAATAAGTTAACTTTTAAAGTTTAAGAAATTAACTCACAAATTGTTTTATGACTTTAACTGTGTTTAACTTGTAAATATATACAAACTGCTTTTGTAACATTGAAATAAAAACATAAGGATACAGCAGATAAATACTATCAGGTTATCAATAAACATTCACTTCAGTCAAAATATTGAATCTTAGAATAACCATGAAAATCTCATTCAACGACTTATAAAATTGCAACTTCTTGGTCACAAGTCTTAAGTCAAAAATGTTAATACTTTAATGGTAAGTTTTACAACTAAAATTTTTTTTAATCCAGTGAATGATAAATCCTGACCAAATTATTGGATAGAAAAAAATCATATATTCTGTTTAAAATTTATTTCTACTCTAATGAAAATGGACATAAATGTCGAATGTATTTTTATATTGCAGTTTTAAATATCTAAAAATCAAAAACATACTTTCCAATGAAGAAAGGTCAATTGAAAACAAATAACTGATACAAAAATGACAAACACATATTACAATAATTGTGCATTTAAAACATATCACAAATGATAATAAAATTGTCAAATTAAGTGAAATAAATATACGCTATGGTTTAATAATGCCAAATATATATGCAATATTCAGAAAATATGCCAATTTTGAGGTAACAACGCTGAGAAAAAATTAAACAATGAAAAATAACCAGCTCTGTTGAATAGTACATGTTAATAAAATTTCCTCAATTATGTTCTATTTTTTTTTATTACATTTAACAGCAAAGAGAAAATAAGTTAACAAAACACAAATTAGCATAACTTCTTTAAGGATTCATAAGCCTATTTAAAACAGAAATTTTAGCTTCCAAAATTTTAAATACAAAATAGTTTAATACATATTTAGGTCTAATTCACACAGCAAAAAGAATAGCAGAATATGTTACAATATCTCTTCTTTCTCTGTAGAAAAAATTCACATCAGAAGGTTAATTTTACATTCACCAAGAATTGGGACTCAAAGCATTTATATCAAAATTTGATAAGCAATATTTCTTTAAATTACTAGATTGAACAGAAGCATTTTTCTGCTTATCGAGTTCTTGGGTAGAACAGCAAACTTTAAAATTTGAGGCAACAGATTCATGATCACTTTTGGATTTCCAAGGTGAAAAATAGGACTGTGCTGCTTTAATACATCCATCATTCAGCTCTTTAACCTGCTTTCTCAAGCACTCAACAGGGTTACACACAGTAGACATAATTTCTGATTATTGATTCTGATTTCCTGCAAGAAAGAATTTAAAATTAGTAAAAAGTAAAAGTCTTCTGTCCTTCACATAACCTTAGATAACAACCATCTAATACAACAGCCAGCCAGCTAGTTTTGCTAATTTGAGATGTTCCCCTTGAACTCACAGTACCTTCATAACTAGTAAAATGAGTTATCTGAAGGTGATGAGCATAGCTGCATACCCGTTACTTTTTGAAATTTACTTCAATCAATATAAAAATACATCAATACAAAATACAAATACAGCCACTGCAACAAGGATATTTGTAGAGAGCACTTCTAACATCTGCCAAGAGTGCCAACAATTTTTATATTTCTATTGTTAAATTAAAAAATATATTTTTAAGTTACGCTAATTTGTTGGAAATAATAAAAAATACACTAAAAAAATATATTTCATTGTCTATAAGTCCAATAATTAAGCTATTACACTGAACACATAACAATTAACACTGATTTAAGTTTAGTTATCCAGAGTCGAAAAGGAAGAAAATTTGAATTTGGAACAAAAATGTTCTCTCTAAAAAGAAGGAGTAATTATGCATTGAAAAATTCCTCAAATTCTTGAAATAAAATAATTTCATTGTTAATGAACAATTAGTCATTTTTACACTTTGTGGTGTACCGAAGTTAACTATTAACAGAGCTTACAGCCAAAATTTTAATATCCGTCTCAACTTATTCCGAAATTTTAACTAGAACCAGTTTTGAAATATGCATGCTATTCTCTAGGCAGTGCTTGTCACGTAACAAAACCAGTAAAATCCCTTCGCTGGTTTTAAATAACAAATCTTGAGGCAAATATTTACAGAGAACACAAATAGCTAAGAAGCCCCATCCCATTCCAATAGTCTCTTATAAAAATTTACAGATCATATTTAACAGTTAATATATATAAATATATTCCATAACCACTTTATCTAGTTTCAGACCTGCAACCTTACAAAATAAAAAAACAGGAGACTCTTTCTGTATCACGACATAACGCAATATTGAAAATTAAACCTTATTCACATTTCCAACAAGAAGTTTATTTCAAAATATATTATTTACATTACATAAAATAGATCACAATAAGATTCTGACACTGACTAATAAAGATATGCGTTCTTACTATAAAATATAAGGTTTTATAGAATTATATTTAAACACATCTTGATTTTTTCAAATTTAGGGAGAGGTTCAAAATTCCGCACATGCCAGCTGATCTCGCCCCTTAAAGAGTATTTGATTGGCTGAGAATTTCTTTATTCATGATCACAACACTCTTAAGATTTTTTTGTTAATATTTTTTGTACTTAACTGTCAAAAATATTGTTTAAAATTTCCATGACGCTTTCTCTTAAAACTAATTTCAATGTAGCTTCCAGTTCCATATAGTTTCCTAACTTTAATAAAGTTTTTAATCTATTTGAAAATCAAGACAAACTAATGTACTTCCTTTTAAGACTTTCTACAGGCTAATGGTGAAAGCAGAGGAAGTGCTGCCTTAGGTAGATAGTTTTGCCCTAAGTTACCTGTAGACCATTTCAATCCCCAATAAAGGGTTTTTGACAGTACTGAATAATTCCATTCACTCTTTCTTAAAAGTTAGCTTAAAATTTGGTGATTCATCATGTTTGACAGACAAAAGAGAATATGTTATGAGTAGAGGTTACTAGATAAGATACAAATGAGAACATCTGTCAATCATTTTATCCTCTTTCTCAAAAGAAGTTTGCTTAAATTCTTTACTAGATAAGAGATGAATGAGAATGTTATTTTTCATTTCTATCTCCTATCCATTTTACCCAGTCTCTTCTGTCTGTCAAACATGATGGATCTCCAAAATTAATTCAAGCTCAGGAAACCATCCTGTATTGTATTTGTTGTTGCATTTCTTTAGCCCTGTGGCAGAATTTTTCCAGCTATCTGTGACAAACACTGTAGCACTAATATCTTTCTGCAAGATACTTTTAACAATAACAAACATACACGTCACTAATTTAAAATAATAAAAGTGTTGTGTATACATGTAATAAATTTTTATTCTAATATTATGGGTGATATTCTCGAATTGTGTGTGCGGGGGGGGGGGGGNCGCATGTTGTTGGGGGCACAGAAATTATTTCCTTCTTCGCATATTGTAAATAATTATCATAATGAAAAATGTAATTAAAAATCATGAAGTCTGTATTTGCCGAAAAAAAGATTGAGGACGAAATCACGCGAATCGGGTTCCTCAAATTCGCGTTTCGTTTCGAGATTACGTTGTTGTAATAAATAATAAATCATATAAAAAATATCGGACTTAAAAACTATGGAGAAATCAATAACAATATTGTTTCGAATTTTCCATATAGTTTGAAATATATCAGGATATTTAATATCCACGTGAAAATCAATATCAACAACTGCCGAAAATATAACAGAAACATTACATCGATTTATAATACTATCGTCATAAGTTGAGAGCAAACATAATAATTATACGTACTAATTTTTAATATTTTTTTCAAAAGAAAAATCTTTCTGCAAGAACTCTGTAACGTTCTGCGACAATGTCGCTGTGATTCTGCCACGGGTTTCTTTAGTAATGAGAAATAGATGAACAGAAAAATTTTAAGGGATTTCATACTTATCTTAAATATATTGATTCTGGAATATTTATATGGAAGATAACTATAAATATGTAATTTAAAGAGTAATTCCTAAAACTACTAAAAAATTGTTAAATAAACAGTTTTGCACTTTGTTGGCCTGCAAAAAGCTTACTTTATAAATGTTTAAAAATAAATAAAACAAAAAAAAAAAATTCTCTGATTCTCTGATCCCAATTTATTATTTTTACTCAAGGAAAGAATTTATTAAGTCTTTCATTAATACCAGCATGAAAAGATAGTACAACATTAAGACTCTTTAATTCATAACGTAATTATTTTCGTACAAAAGTTTTCCTTATTAAAATTGTTCTCATTTGAATTAAAAATTAAACCTAAAAAGCATTAAACTAGGTAATATCGTAAAAAAACCCACCCAGGTAGGGCTTTTTTTAAAACTCTGCATTGCACAGACTGACTAACCAGAATGAAATGAAATTTATCTTAATATGAGGAAATAAATCACAATAACTATATTCAAAGATAGTTATAGGTTATTTTTATTCTTCAAGTTAATTAAAAAATTTTAATATAGAACAGAACCCGTTATCCGGAAATCAGTAAACCGGAACAAAATTAGATACATTTTCCTGCCATTTTTTTAAAAAAATGTTTTCTTCCTCATAAGATTTTAGGATATTTCTTTTTCTTTTGAAAGATGTTTACCTTACCATCATTTCGGAAATAATCATTAGTGTATTACAGTAGGGAACCGATTATCCGGAACGATCGGGACCATCGCTAATCCGGATAACTGATTTTTCCGGTTTTCTGAATCGCTACAAAAAGACATTTTTATTGTTAAACCCAACTAAAAAAAATAATATTTGGAAATAATCTTAAAAAGAAAAAACGAAGTAATACACTAATGATTATTTCCAAAATGATAGTAAGGTAAACATTTTTCCAAAAAAGAAAGAAAAATCCTAAAACCTTATGAGGAAATATTTTTTTTTTTAAAAATGGCGGTAAAATTTATCGAATTTCGTTCCAGTTTTCTGATTTCCGGATAACGGGTTCTGTACTGTACTTCGTTTTTCAAGATTATTTCCAAATAATTTTCTTTTAGTTGAGTTTAACAGTAAAAAAAAACTGCTTTTTGTAGCGATTCAGAAAACCGGAAAAATCAGTTATCCGGAATAGCGATGGTCCCGATCGTTNAAAAAGAAAAAACGAAGTAATACACTAATGATTATTTCCAAAATGATAGTAAGGTAAACATTTTTCCAAAAAAGAAAGAAAAACCCTAAAACCTTATGAGGAAATATTTTTTTTTTAAAAAATGGCGGTAAAATTTATCGAATTTCGTTCCGGTTTTCTGATTTCCGGATTCTGTACTGTACTTCGTTTTTCAAGATTATTTCCAAATAATTTTCTTTTAGTTGGGTTTAACAGTAAAAAAAAAACTGCTTTTTGTAGCGATTCAGAAAACCGGTAAAATCAGTTATCCGGAATAGCGATGNACGGTTTAAACCATGGTTTAAACTGTCAAAAACTGTCACATGTCAAAAACCTGCCAACCCTGGCGATCGTCCCAGATAATCGGTTCTCTACTGTAGTAGGATGCACAATCTTCTTGAATGAAGGGCTATGTACCAAAATATCTAGATATGTTGACGGATTTTTTGTTGGAAATTTCTAATTATTCATTTTAATTTATACCTATTAACTTATAAATTTTAAAACAATTAAACACAGTTCGTTTCATTGGTCAACTTAGTAATATATATGCATGAAATTATCTTAATTTAAACATTAAATTCAACCAAAATGGGGGGAAAAAAAACAATCTATACTTTTAAAATACATATATATTTCCTTTTTATAAGAAAATAAAATGAATTTATCTAAAAATATAAACAAGGAGAAAAGAGTTTTATTATTTATCTCATCCAGTAATACAAAAAGTAAATTTTAAAATGAACTAACCGTAATGTTCTTGAATGAAAGTAAGAAAAATATACTTTATTGAGCAACATAAATGCAAATTAAAGAAATTGCATGGCATCTAAAATTATTTAAAATAAAACAAACACATTATAGCTCAAAATTAGCTTCACCATTCAGTTGGGACTAAGTTTCATATATTTTTAACATTAGGACACTTATTGTTAGTGAATTATAAGAGATTTTATGAATGTTAAGTTTTAAAACAGTTTTTTAAACTACCAAAAATTAGATTTTTGAAACCGCACGGAAATGCCTAGCTTCCTAGGCTTAAATGCCTTCGAAACAGCGATAAAAATCTCCGGCTTGCAATGAAATTGGCACAAATAAAGCTGGTCAAAAGTGATTATATGCATGACACAAAGTCGCGAGTCTTATTTGTATTAAAAAGTTCGGGATTTTAAGAAACACATGAAAATCTAAAAATAACCTCCGAAAACTCACTTGGATAAACTATAAAATGGACTGAAAGAACTTCAAAAGTGAAAAAAGCAATCGGAAAACTGTATTTAGATTTACAGTGTCAAAAAATTAATATATAATGTATTATTTCTGGATTGTGGACTCTCAAAGTTCGTGCACCCTCGTGTCATGGTGCAGAGTGGTTTAATTACTCACACCGCTGATATAGAAAATACAAGATTTTTCAAATTTATTCCGTAATTCTATATATTGCAATAGCAATATATATAATTGTAAAGCAATAATATGTATAAAAAAATTTATGTGTAACATTGCCCACCCATTGATTCTTATTCAATTGGAAAACTATTAACACTCAGCTTTTTGAATAAAAAACAAATTGTTTGCTACATTGGAATGAATGGATCAGCATGGACCTTCCAATGGGAATAGAAACTGCAATTATACATGCATCAGGTTAATATAAAATCAATGAAGAAAGCACAGTTCTCCCTAGGAATAAAAAAAGGGCAGGGCACTTCCTCACAGAAAAGGGCACAGAGTTTTGAAACCATTAAAATCAAAATATGACCATACTATTAAAATTTATCAAAATATGTAATTATTATGATAACTGACTTTGATCCTGAACTTTAAATTACCCCTTTATGCTATTTTATTTGTACATTTCACAAAGTAATCCTCACTCATTATCAAAATAACAAAAGTTAAAGCAAACCAAAATAAAAAAGATTATCAACTTGAAAGCTTTTCCTACATTTTAAGCTGAAAATTACGAGAAAAAATTTAAGTTTATTTTTTAATAAAAAGTATTTACTTAAAAATATAAACTTTAAAATCAGTAAAAAACTCCAAATAAGAGATATGAATATCCCTTGGTCCGAACATCAAGCAAAATTTAACTATAACATAAGAAAAATCTTACTAAAATGAAGGAATAAAATGAGACATTAATGTTAAATAATTACCAATAACAAAATAAATCAGAAATGGACTTCTCATGAAAATAATTGGTTAAGAAAACAATCTTCTCGTGAAAAAATAAAAAGGTAGTATTTTTTAGGGATGACTGCTTCTTTTAACAAAAATGGCAAAGAGGAGAACACTGAAGTACCTCCCATACTTAAATACAACAGGACCAAGTCATTACCTGATATGCCTGGATCTTGTATTTCCAACAGGGTATGTCAATAATTAACAGTACTTAAAAAAAATACATTCCTTTGGATAAGTATATTAAGATTAAAAAATTGCGCCAAAATTTAGTTGACAAATACAGCAAATGAAAAAATTAAGTTATTTTTTATTTTATTTCCCAAGCTATGCTTAGCTTTATTAATAAATAGTTGTTCATCCCAAACGTTGCAATAAAATAAGTAAAAACATGAACATAAATAATACTCGATCCCTTAATTTTACTTCTGATTAATATTAAGTATAAATTATTGATACAGTTAATGTTAATGCTAGTCTTTAACAGAATTATAGGTAGACAAATATGCCATAGAAAGTTTTTTAGCGCGCATTTTGTAGACTAACAAGCCTTGAAGACCATGCATTCATTTAAATTAAACAATTGCAAATAAGTTAAAATGAATTTTACTTAAAAATACAGGGAGAGCTTCAATTACAGTAATTTCAATATATTAATCTCTTTTAAGAAATAAAACATCAATAAAATTCACAACATGACATACATAGAACTATTCTTACCAAAATTATTAGCAGCCAACCTCATAAAACAGAGAGAATAGATTTAGCTATACTTAAATTACTAGTGTTATATTTAATGCGAAATTTCACAAACATTTTAGGGGAATATAGAGCCATAGACCTTAATTAAATTATTTAGAAAAAGCTTTGCACTAAAATTAAACAGATATCTATGAAAAACAACTTCTTAGTCTGTTTTGGACAAAATATGGGTTAATGAGATTGAAAAATCTTTTCAAAGAGAATTATTCAATATTCCCCTAAATAATACACGGCGATGCTCACATGTCCCAGCAACAGCAGCAAGTCAGACTGGTGGAGGTCTTTTTTTTCTGGAATTCGTCCGCAATTACACGCTTTAATGGCACTTTCTAGAAAATATTAATTTTCCAAGAATCGCCTATAGATGACGCTAACTAAAGTTCCTGACGAGAGCAAATCATGGTTGCGGGACGAAATCCTTAAGAGCCATTCGCAGTGCTTAGAAATTTCAATAAAGCGCGAATGACATTTACGACGCGCTATCTGAATCATATGCAGTGAGAATGCTTCACTGTAATGAAACAGCTTAATGGCCATTCTCTTTAAATGTGGATTATGCACTTCCAATCGTTGACGGGAAGGAATGAAAACCTGATTGGTAAAAGATATTTTCCTGTAGAAAAATAAAGTTGAAAAAGAATGGCACTTTTATAAACACAAATAGTCATTTACCATATACAGCGCTACCTATATTACCAAATAACTATCAGCTGTTCTTAAAATTGCGATGTAGGAATGTTTAGGTTTGACGTTTGTTGTTTAAAAGGTATTTGTTTACAATTGTGGTCTGGTGATTTAGTGCGGCTGCCGTCTAGTTTGTAGAATAACTAATAATAATTAATCACTTCTTCGTGTCTCTCTCAAAGCTTTCATTGAATATTAGGGTAAGAATTTGCTTTAATATTGATTTATTTGATATCAATCAATAGTCAATTAATTCAGTAAGAAGAAATGTTTGATTACTAAGGTAACAATGTTTATTTTCTTTGGGGGCAGTCACAAACTATTTTCAAGTGAAAGAAAGCTACATGAATTTTTTCAGCCATAATTTCTTAAAAAAAGACCACTTCTGAATTTTATATAAAAGAAAATGAACAAAAAAGTTTATTTCCGGCATAGTTTTGTTTGAATTGTTTCTTTCATATTTTCTCCTTATTTTAATAAAGCGCACCTCTTTTTGGAAAGCAGTTCAAGTTATATGTATATATAACTATGATTTACAACGTTAAATAGCTTTTTTCTACATATCTTACCGATACTATTATAAAACTACACAAAGATGAGATTTGGTCACACATGATTTTAGCAGGAAGTAAAATTAAATTGAAATTATGATGCATGCCTGTTTGTCTTTTAGCATAAGACAAACAGGCAAAATATTTAAACAAATCGGAAGCAAAAAAATAAAATTTACTTTAAAACAATGAAATTGGTTTAATAGTAATATTTAAGTTAAAAAATTAAGAGTATGTTATCTTTAAACCTGTCTCTACTGAAATATTGTTGAAGCTTTTTTCTTTTTTGTTTCAGATCAACAATGTCTATGTCACCAACAAGTGTGGATGGAAAATTGTATCCCAATATTGGAATTGGTAAGTAAACCTCATTACATTATTCTTATAGAAAGTTTACCTAATTGAATTTGATGAATACTTCATTCTTTTTTCTCAATGGCTTAACAGCTCTTTTCAAAAGACTTCTCTTTGTTTGGCAATTCTTTTTTTTTTCCTCTTATAAAATACTATAATCCTTTTTGGCTAAATCAATCCATATGAAATCCATTTGGCTAAATATATCCATATTGTTCCATATTTCAACTATGGGTTTAGCAAAATAAATAAAATGGGTCTATTATCTTAAGGTATATTATCTTATGAAAGGTATATTATCTTAAGATATGGGATCTATTATATTAAGGTATATTAATGGCCAGTTTATTTTACTCTGCTATAGCCACTATTTTGAGTGTTTGCAACATTAGCTTACTTAACATTTTTGCAAACCAGCTTTGCACAACAGTGTGTATGAATTTTACATGGAATTGATATGCTGTGTAACACAACAGTTTGATAAGTCTTTTGTCTGTTAACAATGACAGAGAAAGAGAGAGAACTGAATATCTTAGCAAAACGAGTCTTTCAAATCATTCTAGATTGAATAGGTTGAATTCAAGTAAACGGAAGAAAAAGACTAACTTAGAAGTGTGCAAAATATTTAAAAATCATGCTGTCGTGAAATTAACATAGGTTCAAACTTTTGACAAAAGTTCACACTTTTTTGACATAAGTTATCAACACATCTACTATTTTATAGGACTAAGAACATTAAAAATATATAATAATTGCAGTTATCCTAATAATTTTTAAGAAACTAAAAGCTTTATTCAATTTTGATATATAATTTTTAATTATTAAGCTTCTTTGATTTTAAATTTATCTAACTTTTAAATGAACATCAATTCACATCATGTATGTGAATGCAGAAATTCTTAAGAACAGTTTTGTTAGCAGTAAAAACGGAATGATCAGCAGCCACTTAGCTAAGCACTAATACTTAGGTCCTAACATTTTTAATTATAAATTTACTTGTAGAAATTTAGTAATATGTTATAAATATTAAGTAGTAACTCTTTTGTGAAACATATACAAAACAATGTAGTGAATTATTATAATTGCTTTAATAAATTGCTTTAGCCAGAAATATGAATATACAACTTTTCACTTTTAGGTATCCATAACCAGTTTGATTTACTTTATGTTTTCCTTAAAAACTTATAACAAAAACATAAATGTTTGATCAGGATCATTGCATTGAGTGTTAGATGACCATAAAAAAAGGTTTGTGGTTGCAGTAAGCATTCGAAACAACATTTCCCCCAAACGTTTGCACATTCCAAAACTTCAATGCATAATTTTAGCATGCATAATAGTAAATAATTTTTATATCCAAGTAAAGCAATACATATATAAAAAAAAGTAGCAAAATAATAAAATTAAAACTATATTGGCTACTACATTATTTTTTAGGACAATGCATTATTAAATTTTATTTTTTTGTATCTAAGCGTTTTGGTACTGGAAAAGCCTTCAAATCAAAATTCCGTCTATTTTCAGACTAGCCAGAGGGCTTAAATTTTGACTGAATGACTATGAAAGTGTCAATCAAATTCTGGCTGTTTCAGGAAGAATTTGCCAATCAAACATTTTCTCACTTTCTGACATAAACAAACTTATAGATACAGACCTAAAAGTGAAAAAAGTAAAAAGTTTTAAACACCATATTTGTACAATGGACAAAATATTAGAAAATAAATTTAATTCTTTGTCAGATCTAAAAGAAAAACGTTAGAGGTACCATTTTCTTAATAAACTTATCTCACCATCTAAAATTCCAATTTTATGTTCATCTGTTTTTTTACTAACAATTTTCTGTTGTTAGAAGGATCTTTTATAGTAATCCATTGAAATTTATTTAGTCATTGCAAGCTTAATAGACTTAAATAAACTTTCTTTTTTTAGCAGGGCCAATTTTTTTTGCAAATCTGAACAAATATTTTTGTATAATTTAAGAATGCATTTTAAATTTTTAAATTTTCTCATTGACACAAGCACCAGAAAGGCTAGTGTCTTCATATTAGCACCACTGTTATATTGAGACTTAAGTCGGAGATTCTTAACCAAAAAGTGGTGGTGTAATCAAAGTTATAGTTTAAGAGTCTTTTTTTTGTTGTTCATTTTGCAAATTACATACGCACCCTTAAATTTATACAAATTTCATACATTTTTTTTATTAGTAGATTTTTTTTTCAAAACAAAATGCTAATGCTGGGCAAAAATATAGATACTTAAAACATAGAATTAAGTGGTATTGAATGACATAAGAAAAATGAGATTTTTCCGGCAATTTTGCTTTATTTTTCTAATTATATAATAAGAATATATTAATCATAGCGATATTTCATTTATAATTATGATGTATGTCATTTTCAGTGCAACATAATTTGGAGACCTACTTATCTGTTGTTCTTTTTTAAAGAAACTAAATTATCTTGCAGTATGCAGGGTTCATAGTTGTGCTGATATTCTTGATTAAAATTATTCTCTTCTTATTTGTCTTGATTCTTATCGCTTTATCCCGATTTTTTTGTTCAGAATGCACCATTTCAGCTTACAAAGATGATTCATAAGATTTAAAAAAAATTAATCGATATATATATTTTTTTTTTAAATATCTTTCAGTAGAAAGAAATGCAAGAAACTAGACCTATTTAAATTTGAAAAAAAAACTATATGTGTATTTAACAGAAACCTTTATCAAATGGAAAAGGAGATAATGTGAAAAAATGAAAATCTTTTATTTTTCTTAAAACAAATTTTTACTATATCACTTTTGGAACAAAAGTTTTCTTTTGAACCTGAACATTCTAAAAGAATTGTTTTAAATTTTTATCATTTTACACCTCTTTCCACCACAAGCCAGTCATAGGCATATATCCCAAGGTCATGTACATCAGATGTCATTCATGCATAGGATAGAGCAAATTTTTCAAAGAAGAAATCTTTCATCCACATTAAAATCTTTCTTCCACATAAAGAAAAACTTATTAAAATTTTTGAGTAGTAAATTTTTTCTCTTGTATGTAGAATTACAAAGAAAATATTGCTTTTCATTTTTTACACTTTTCATTTATTGTTATCGAAAGTACTTTTAAGTGTCCATTTACTTTGAGTCACTGGTTTAACATCTTAGTTTTTTTTAAACTTTTTATTTTGATGATCTTTTTTTCCAGATTACGATTTTCCTGTTTTTTTATTTATATATTTTTGTATGGATTTATTCTTTAGTATGTTGATTATATACTATTAACGTTTTGAAGTAATTTGTTGTTACGTGAAAATAACTGTAAATATCAGGTTTTTTTTATTTGAAAACTTAGAATTTTGCCCATGTTTTTATTTTTTTTAGATTGCATACAATTAAAGAAATATACTACACTAAGTGTAATTTTCAAAGAGGTGATAGTCTAGTATGTGTGTATTGCACCAAAAAGTTTCCTGATCTTGTCCTCAATTTTTCATAAATTGTTGTCCTAATTTTTATTTTGAACCACTACAAAATTTGCAGTGAGACAAAAATGACATTGCTTTTAGTACTCACTTATATGTATCCTTTTGTGTAGTGGAGGATAAGAACAGTATCCTGGCATATCTAAAAAAAAAAAAAAATTTTTTTTTTTAAAACATCAAAAATAGCTGCCCAGAAAAAAAGTATTCAGAAAAAACTGTTGATAAAGGAACTCTAGAAAAAAAAAATCAAACCATTCCTTTTTATTTACTTGTTTAACTGACCAAACTTTTGGGGTTGGATCCAAACCTATCCAAGATTAATTTTTTGTAATGTTTGAAAAATGTCCATTATTTCAAAACAACTTAAATAAGATTTAAATTTTCAATGCTATTTTGAATTTTTATAAACACAGGCATTTACAATTTAATAAAAAATTTTGAAAAATAAAAGAAGTGTTTTTTTTCTTATTGTATTTTTTACAGAACATACTTCCAAAAGTAAAAGGTAACAAAGGATAATTTTTTTACCTTTGTTTTCTGGTTTATCTTTATTACTTCTGGTGTGCTGTACATTAGGGATGGGTCTGTATCAATGTATCTAATATTTTGTACTTGAAAGTTACTAGTACAGTAGGGAACCGATTATCCGGAACGATTGGGACCATCGCTATTCCGGATAACTGATTTTACCGGTTTTCTGAATCGCTACAAAAAACCGTTTTTTTGTTGTTAAACCCAACTAAAAAAAATTTTTTTTTGGAAATAATCTTAAAAAGAAGAAAAAACGATGAAGTAATACACTAATGATTATTTCCAAAATGATGGTAAGGTGAACATCTTTCAAAAAAGAAAGACAAATCCTAAAATCTTATGAGGAAAAAAAAATTTTTTTTTAAAAAAGGCGGGAAAATTTATCGAATTTCGTTTCGGTTTTTTGGTCTTCCGGTTTTCTGATTTCCTGATAACGGGTTCTGTACTGTACTTGAAATAGAAACATTTTGAAATTAATTAATAGATTTTGTATAAATTCATTTTCAATATGTTTAGAAATAATACTGCTTAAACTTGTTTAAATAATTTGTCCTTAATTATCTTATTAATTTATCATCTAGAGGGCAGCACCATTAACTTTTATATTTGTAGTTAATTACCCATGTTCATTAAGAGGGAAATAAATATAAACTTCAACAGTGAGTTGTGGTTTCACTTGTATCAGCTAGTAGGTACTAACTCAAAAAAGAAATAATTACTTCCTCTTGAACTTATATCAGTTTGTGATTTCATATCAATCTGCATACTTGTATCAATGTGTGGATTCGTATCAACATGTATATATATTTTTTTGAAATCTGATTAAATCATCAAGAAATAAACAAAAAAAAATTGTATTTAGTATTACATTTGGTTAATTACTCAGCGGGTTTTGTGATAGATCTTTCTTATATAAATTTTTGTGGACTGAATAACTTAATTGAAAGTAACGACAATAAAAATTAATTTTTTTAATAAAATATTTTTGTTTCTGTACTTGTTTTAAATCCTCTACTGAAAATATTAAAAGGGAACAGAATTGTTACTTAAATTTTTTTATTTATTTATCCAGGGTCGACTGGTTTAAACCAAATGTTTTTTTTTCTTTTCTTTTTTCAAATAAAAATTAACCAAAAAAATTGCTTTTAAATAACGTAAGTTTTTATTATTTATTTTAAATACTTTTAGTTTAAATATAAATGAATGAAAATTAGCAAATTTTCCCTTAAAGATTTTTTTAATCTTTAGTTTAATTGCTAATGTCAGTCTGTTATTTTAAATAAACATCTGTAATTTTTAAATGTATTATTGCTCTTCTCCAAATCTATATTTATAAAATAAATAAAATATTTAAGTGAAAATTGAGTAAATTTAAAATTAGGTTGTGTCTCTAAAAATTCTTAAAATAATATTAAACATCACCTACTTCATGTTCTGACAGTTTTTAAAATTATTTATTAAATGCAATTTAATTACTTGTTGCGATCAAAGTTTATCTGTTTTATAATCTTGTTAAATAGTACATTATGCTTGTTACAATCAAAAGCACAAATGGCAATGAGGTGATTATCTGAATATTATATTTTATTTTTTTTACTAACTTGTAAACTAATTTTTATTTCATGTATGCAGTAAGTTTTTTATTAATGATTCTAATATTTTCGAAATATTATTCTTTTATGAAAAGGCATAATGCAAAATATTCAGAATTTATACAAAATTTTATCAATGTATATTATTTTATGCTGCATTATTTATAAGCATTTTTATGCATAAAGTTTCATTGTGTTAAAATAAATCTCAAAGTTTATTTTTTATTCATTATAAAATCCTTAGAACTAAAATATACCTTTACTTCACTATTTTATTGTATATATGTATACAGCCTGTTTGATATTTTTAGTATTCATCAATATTCCATTATCTCAAAATATTTTTTTAATTGAAAAAATATATTCGCGCTTCTTTAAGTCGCGTAAATAAATCGCGCTTCTTTAAGTTAAAAATTTTAAGCTCCTGTAAGTCAAGTTAAAAGTTTGTACTTACTCAATTGAAAGAAGAAAAAAAAAACTTGATTATTTTATTAAGTAAATTAATGCAAATGCTGTAATTTGAATAATTTTAAAGTATGACATTTTCATATATATTGACTAATAAAGGAGAACTCATTCTTTTACCTACATTACTAATATAACATTTTGANTACTTACTCAATTGAAAGAAGAAAAAAAAAACTTGATTATTTTATTAAGTAAATTAATGCAAATGCTGTAATTTGAATAATGTTAAAGTATGACATTTTCATATATACTGACTAATAAAGGAGAACTCATTCTTTTACCTACATTACTAATATAACATTTTGATATTAAATTTTTATTTGCTTGTTAAATCAAAATTAATTCAGTGAAAAAATCTCCCCCTTTTTTTTTAAAAATCATGCTAGCATGTTTATGGAAGCAAAGTAGATATTTTTTTAATTGTTTATTGATAATATCAATTAAAACTATAAAAGTTTCCTTAATTACATAATGATTATTAATTATTTTTATTAATTGGCCTATGATTATTAATTATTTTTAATTTAGAGCGTTAAGTATTATTTAACCCTCTGTTGTCTGTTTTTGTAGCTTACTTAAAAATTAATTTGTGACCTCTGACGTGTATACTATTTTTTTTATTTTACTTTTGGTAACAATTTTAAAAATATATAGTAAAGGTGTTTATTATAGAACGTCTTTACTGTAGGTTTATCCTTCAGATAGGGAGTTCACGAATCCAATAATCGACTTTTCGTGCATTTAAAATTAATAATAATACAAGTTTGAGGAGGACAACTCAAATATGCTAATTAACAAATGCAGACGATAAAATTCAACCAACCCTTTCTTTAAATAAACAAATCTTCTTTTAGGTTAATTAGTATTTTTGACGCGTCCTCTCTACAAGGGTTATTATATAGTGGGTTTTTCGTTTCATTTTCCGGGTAAAAACTAAGAACAGGGCATGTGATTTTTCCGTGAATTTCGCACAACTCCGCGTATCTCAATACCATTTTTTCGCGGACTCCTACGAATCAAAAACTTATATAATCCAACGAAATTTTCACGGAGTTCCGCTATCTAAATTTTGAAACTTTCGCTAAATCCCGTTAACGATAAGTTTACATACATGTGCTTCTTGCCAGTTTGATTTAAACTGATGGTGGATATTTATTTTGTTTACTATCTTTCGAAACATGTAGCAATTAGAATTTGAGATGTAAAGCGTGTGGTATTTTAAATTATCGATTAATTTTTCTGACAAAATTGTGCCAATACAATTCTGCAATTATCAGTTCTTGAAATGTAGTTAGTAGTATACCAACTCAGGGGATAGAGCGTTCGCCTTCCCATGATGTGAACCAGGTTCGAATCCCAGCGACGGCTGATCAATACGAATTCCGCTTCCGGCTTGCACCGACCATTGTGTTGATGTAAAATATCCTCAGTGGTTGACGGATCATGGGTTAGAGTCCCCTTGCCGTCGGACTAACGGTTATCGTTGTCTTTCTCTTCCTGTAACGCAAATGCGGGTTAGTTCCATCAAAAATTCCTCCACGAAGGCAAATTTCTCCCAATGCGTGATCTGGGTGTTCCCTTGTCTTCTAGATTGGGTTCAAAATTACAAGGCTACGGAGTTGAAAATTGGTAGTCGTATAAACCCAAAAAATTGGGTCGGTTGTTCAACGACGGTTATAAAATTTAAAAAAAAAGTAGTATGCCATACTGTTATCTGTTTTTAGATTTTTGATAAATATCTTTGTTTTTGTGCAATTAAGATACATACCTGCCAACTTTTACGCATTTGGCGTAAAATTTCATTTTCATATTAAAAGTGGTAGTAAATATATGCTATTTTTTCTTTTATAAACTTAATTTTTAAATGATTTTGATCAACACTATTCTTAAAAAAATTAAGCACATATATTAATGTGAGTTCCAATCATGGCTGTCTGCTTAAGTTTTTTCAAATACAACGTATTTTTTTGCTTAAAATTGAAATTTTAATTCCATTTTAATACCACTGGGAAAAATGATAATGGAGAGGATTAAAAGTTGGCAGGTATGAAGATAAAAGAATTTTTTAGCCCCATTCAGATCGGTTTTCATCAGTTAAAACAGCAAGAAAATTAAATTTTAAGAAAGCTGACAGATGTGTAGTTTTAAATTTCTTACTAAAAACCGCAAATGACATAATTTGTATTGCCTTAAAGTTTTGAGGAGAAATTCATTGAAATTTTTAAAAAAAATTATCAAGCGCTATCACTTCCAATTTAATAAAGAATAATTCACTTTTTTTAAGGTACTGTGCTGTCAAACAATTCCATATCGCCCAAAGTTTGTTAAAAACAAAAAATATCGAGAAAGCGAAAACTGAATTACAAGATGGCGATTGTCTCTTCAGAGGACGCCATACCTCGGGAGAAACTTGTCGTCGCAAATTCTCTTTCACTTCCATCAATAATTTAAAATATTGAAAAAGTGAATTCAGACAAGCCTAGAGTAAGCAATGAAGTTTCAAATACTGAAAAGAAATTTATAAAATATCAAAATGAAAGTAAGTTATGAGAAGATAACTTAGGATTACGCAATGGAGAAGTTCTCTTCCAATAATTTGTTTGCATTTTGATGTTTTGTTTTTTTTATTATTTTTTTCTGCTATTGAAACTACATGACTTACTCTAGGTTTGACTCAACTGACTTAAACTGACTGACTGACTCTTCTCAACTGACTGACTCTTTTAAAGTTTAAACTAGTAATGGAGTTGAATGAGAATTTGCAACTATAAGTTTCTCCCTTGGTAAGGCGTCCTCTTAAAAGTTTTGTCGGGAAAGGGTACGAATGTGTGAGCTGTAAAATGTTAATACAAGTTTCAGTGATTATAAATATAAATTAATGACTCCTTATGTGTATAATTTCTTAACTCCGACAAGCATTGTAAAGATATATATTAAAGGTGGTCGTTTTCAAAAAAAAATTATATTATTTAAGAGGAAATTGAAATTAGCCACAAAAACTTGCAAATATAGCTATAATAATTCTTAATTTTTTAATCGTTTTTAGCATATATTTCTTATCGTAACCAAATTATTAGCTGTTATTGTATATTATAGAAACGAGAAATAAATAAAATTTAACATAACATCCAACAGCATTCCATTTTTCAACATAACATGACATTCAACATAACATAACATTCAACATAACATAGCATTCAACATAACATAACATTCAACATAACATAACATTCAACATAACATAACATTCAACATAACATTCAACATAACATAGCATTCGACATAACGTAGCATTCGACATAACATAACATTCAATATAACATTACATTCAACATAACATTACATTCAATATAACATAACAATTCAACATAATATTTAAAACTAAATTTTTAATTGTTGCAATTTAACATTTTATTAGTTTAAAATTTGCTCGCAGGAAACAAATACCAGTGCAGAACAAATATGTGTTGAAAGTTAAATTATGTATTTCAACGAAGAACTTTTTAGCAACTGATCTCAATCCATCTCAAAATTCTGATTGCATAAAGTGCACAAAGGACTTTTATGCACATTAATGTATTTAAATATAAGTAGTGTAATAGTCAGAGTTTTTATTTTATAACCGTCGTTGAACAGCCGACCCAATTTTATGGGTTTACGACTACTAANCAGAAGACATGGAAACTCCTGGATCAAGTATTGGGAAAAAATTGCCATCGTGGAGAACTTTTTGATGAAGCAAACCCGCATTTGCGTTACATGGAGTGGAAGACCACGAGAACTTCTCACGGTTAGCCTGAGAGCAAGAGGACTCTAATCCATGATCTGCTAGCACTGAGGATACTTCACGTCAGCACTGTGGTCGGTGCAAGCCGATGCGAAATTCGTATCGTCTGGGATTCGAACCCGGTTCACCTCATTGGAAGGCGAATGCTCTATCCCCTGAGCCATCGCGGCTCATAGTCAGAGTTCGATTATTTCGTATTTTCCTTGAATTGACGGTGGGATTGGTAAACTGTTTTTGAAACTGTTTAAGATTTAAAATAACTAAATTTGGCCGACAATCACTGTTAAAACAGAATAAAAATCTTAACTTTCACTGTCCGAACTCTTCATGTACGCAGAAGAAAAAACAAACTGCAATCCATGTTTTTGTTTTGAATATCTGTTTATGGATACAAGATTATGAATACCCTGGTAGTAGTAGTCCTCAACGGATTAAACTAATGTGAGTTGAATTTCGAATGACCTGGGGCCACTTAGGCGAAATTCATTTCCAAAAACACGCCTTCACAGAACTTTTCTTTTGAAAAACAGTTAGTCGTAGTTTTAAAACTAAAACTCCTTGAAAGATTTGTTTTTTTTTTTGTGTGTGTTTTTTTATTCACATAACAGAACCTTATTCTCTCATTCAAAAAGTTCTGAGTAGATTTTTCACTGAAACGAACCTTTTACAAAAAGTCTGAATCGACCATTGGTTTTTGCATTTTTTCACGAGTGCATAAAACGGACCTTTCACAAAAAGTCTGAATCGACCATTGGTTTTTGCATTTTTTCACGAGAGCATAAAACGGACCTTTCACAAAAAGTCTGAATCGACCATTGGTTTTTGCATTTTTTCACGAGTGCATAAAACGGACCTTTCACAAAAAGTCTGAATCGACCATTGGTTTTTGGATTTTTTCACGAGTGCATAAAACGGATCTTTTACAAAAAGTCTGAATCGACCATTGGTTTTTGCATTTTTTCACGAGTGCATAAAAACGGACCTTTCACAAAAAGTCTGGAATAACCTACGATGAAACAAGTGCCGGAATCAACAACAGTCTGTCTATGGGAAGAACTCTCCTCGCCGTTCGTCATGTATAGTTCGGTGACTGTGGTTACGAGGTTTAACTATTTCAAGTAAAGGAGATAGGTTTTGGCTGGAGTCAGAGGGAGAAAGAGAATCAGAAGGAAGAAAAACTCCCCTCTTTAAAATGTGCTGTTTCTTGCTTCCATAGCAGCTGACAACCTCAGACTTTGTGGCGAGGGGAGTTCTTTATATAGACAAACTATATCTATATTGAGCTAAGCGTAAACGAGAATTCATTTAGTAGTCAAGATGATCTGGTGTCGTTAACTAAATGGGAGGAAAAGACCGCTGGAGTACTCAGGGAGACATTTATTTTTAAATGATTAAATAATTGATTAAAAGCATTAAATAATTCAGAAACTAGGCTTGGGTTTAATCTTAGGTCTGCAAAGTTTTTAATTTTTATTTTATTTTAGTGTTTTTAAAATGTTTTAGAAGCCCACAAAAACAGTTTTTTCTACGTGTCTCATATTAACGTTATTATTTTTACCATTTGTTTAATATTTATTAATTTAAACAAATGTATTAATGTTTTTTAAGAAAGTAAAAAGTAAGGAGGGTAGTATCAAAAATTAGAGATATACTTTGCTTTGTATAATTCAACCCGTTTGGTTTAAGAGGAGTTTTTAGTAATTTCCATATGAATACGATTCTGTTTTTAAAATAGCTTCACCCCTTCAGTGGGGTAGGTGGGTTGAATACTTTTGTTCGTCTTTTCTAAGCAATATCGATTGACGCATCAACCCCTTTAACATATTTTTCATCTATCTGAGCGATTTCAAAATAAATATTATCTTGGTTTAGTTATATTTAAAGATAAAAATTAAATTCTCACTTCAGATTCATGAAAGATTTTGGGTTTTTTTTATAAAAAAAGATTAAATACCCAACAAGAAAAGATTTGTTGCAATTTGAGTGATTCTGATGACGCCGCAGCGCCCTGACGTCAGGGTGAAGCAAAGGATCGATCGTTTGGGAAAGTAACGGCAGAGGCAATGGAGCACTCGGATGAGGAGGAACTGCCTGCCCGCAGACCCCTGTCTCTCGAATGCCCCCCACGCTATCAAGACTATCTACATATTGCAGCTTTTGAACCCGGTTAGAAATTCTGTTTTTATAAGTAGAAGTGTTAGTATTTTATATCTGAAAATCTGTGTTTGGTCCAAATTTAACTTATAACACTATAAGTTATGTTTTGACCGATAGGGGTGCTTCGAATTTGTTGACATTACCCCCCCCCCCTTAATGTTTGTCCTATGTTATGACAGTTTATCCTCTATATTTACTGAACTAAGAGAATGAAACTTTTGTTTACTTTCCCCTATTATTTACCTTTTGATCAACTTTTTAAATTTTTCGTTTGTGTTTTTCTTTTAACATTTTAATTTTATTACATTTGTTCTTGTTTTTAGTTGCGTCATTGGTCTAAAGATTTTCTTCCATTTCAATGTTTTTGTTAGAGCAAGTAACTTTACCTACTTTTATATTTGTCTTACTTATGCTATGAAAGTTTGTCCTACATACTCTATAGCAAGGGTTCCCAAATGGTGTTCCGAGGAACTCTGGGGTTCCACGAGTTAGTACTTTTTATGATCAGTGATGAGTTTTTAAATCTTCAATTATATTCAAATCGAACCTTTAGTTAATAATTTACTTTATCTTTCGGTTGCTTTTGTGAAATTATTTCCAGTAAAATGCCTCTGAAATAGAGATGATATTTTTTTATAAGAAAATAAATTAATAATAAATAAATAATTATTCTATAAGAAAATAACATATTTGCTAATAACAATATATTGAATAAATTATAAAAGAACAAGCATTTATGAAATATTGCTTAGTATTTCCTTTTGAGCTGTTCAAATCAAAATGAAGTTACTAAATTCTTTAATAAAGAAAGATGTTTTCCCTATAAAAATTTTTAATGTTTATAGCAGTTCTTTTAAGTTTTCAGTTAGAAGTAAACCATAATGCTGCTTATTTTATTAATTTTAATGTATATACACAAAAACAAATAAAACCTAATTTAAGATTATTAAGGATAAAACTATGAAAATAGTCCTTTTTAGGTTATAAAGTTCACAATTACCTCAATAAATTAATTAATAAAATGGGAGTTCCGCCTAAAGAAGGTTGATTATTTAGGGTTCCATAGATGAGAAAAATTGAGAACCGCTGCTCTATAGTAATTGAGTAAAACTTTTGTTTTACTTTCGCTTTAATTAAATTTCCTAATTATTTAATAATTTTGTTATATTAAATTTGCTGTTTCAACTTTTCTTGCGTCAATAGTCCAAAGATTTTCTTCTATTCTAATGTTTCCGTAACAGCAAGTTATTTATATATGCTTTTGTTTGTTCCGTTGATGTTTGTAAACAATTATTTCACTTTAGTTTCGAATCTTTCACTAGAAAAATTTCTTTTAAAAAAACAGCATTTCTAGTTTAGATGATTGCTCACATGATCGAAACAGAATATGAGTGATTATTCTTATCATGGTTAAATAAATTTTGTTTGATCAAAATAATTTATACTTATATCTGCTAATGTGCAAAATCTAAATGTTTTCATATTTAATGTGTAAAATGTAAATATACTAACTATATNACTCTACTTTTTTGAGTAATATTTTAGAATGTATTTTCTTCTTTTTAGAACATATTTAGTTCTGAACTTGTTATCTTGAAAACTCGTTATTACGAAATTTTTTTAGCATTCCTTCAACTTTGAGAAATCAAAAGTATATTAATATTACTGTGTATATATATATATATATATATATATATGTATATATATATGTATAAACTGACAATTGAGCCCTTTTTCAATTTGATAATAAATATCATTATTACTAATTCTATATCATTATTACTTTCTTATATATATATATATTGTATATATATATAATAATTTCGTTCAAGCAACCATAGCATACCATTTTTTGATGCTATATGTCATATCATTAGATAAAATTAAATTTTGTCTCCTATGCCTAGTTGTGTTTGTGTTATATCGTTGAACATGTACAGTGCGCAAAAGAAGGAAAAATAAATCACTCTGAATCACTTTTTATCAAATGATCGGATTTTCGCATGTTAAGATTCATTCTTTAAGGCTTAAGGGGTGACCTCAAATATGCTAGTTAGTGCAGAAGTAATTTTAAGTTACGAAATCAGACACAAAAACGTACTTTCTCTGAACAAACATACCTTTTTTCCGATGGATTCGGATCTCTGACCCTCAAAATATTGGAAGGGGGGGATTAACAACAATCTGAGAAATCAATGCTTTGGTCCAAAGGTTGGACTCCTTAATGTTAGGTTTTTATTCTTTATCCATTTATTTATTTATTTTTTCGTATTTTGTCATACCTCGAGAAATTTTTTAATGAATTGAAAAATTTTGCACGCACTTAGAATTTGCTTATCCAAAGATAATTCCCTGCTACCAATAATTTTTATATTTTATTTAATAATAGACGAAATTTTTTTTTATTTGTAAGGCATGCAAATTTTTTACAACATTTTAAAGAATATAGTTTTATATGACAAAATACAAAATTTGATCGAAATCGATCGAATAGTCCCTGGGAATTTGTATTTTAAAAAAGACATATATTTAAAACTTGATTTCTCTGGAACTATTCGACCCATGTCGGACAAATTTTGTATTTTTCCATGTAAAATTACCTTTTTTTAAAATGATGTAAAAATGTGCATGCCTTACAATTCAAAATTTTTTCGGCTATCATTAAATAAAAATAAGAAAATATAATAACTATTAAAAATTATTTTTCTCACGGAATGATATTGAGTACACGAATTTTATAATTGTGTGTAAATTTTTTTCAAATCGCTAAAAATTTCTCGAAATATGGCAAAAATACGCAAAAAATAAAATTATTATTAAGAGGTTCAAATTTCGGACCGCTCTCCCGACCAAACTATTGGGACCATATTTCCCACATTGCCGCTATCCTCTAATATATTCAGTCTCAAGAATTCAAATCCGTCGAAAAAAAAGGTATGTTTATTTAGGGAAGGTACGTTTTTGTGCCGTATTTCATAACTTAAAATATCGACTGCACAAACTTAGAATATTTGATTTCATCCTCTCGAACCATTAAGATTGAATCGTAGTACGTCAAAATAAAATCATTAAATCAAAAGTTATTCAGAGATTTTTTAATTTTATTTATTTATTTATTTTTGCTCGCTTTAATTACAATCTATGAACAAGCCTACCCTCAAATTTTTAACCTACCTTTTGTATTTAAGATTAGGATTAACTTACGATGGATTTAATAAAAAAAATGCAACATTTCCTTGGAGTTCTTTAATTAAATTATAAATTCCTATTTACTACCTCTATTTTTTATGCGTTGCTTTTGCCAATACTAAAATGTTTATTTATCTTTTATTTATTTTATTATTATTTTTTTTTGTATTTGCTTTTAGTTATTTTTACTGAAAAATGTTCGCTTTGTATATTTTTCTTTGAACTTTTTCAATTATTCTTAATTATACTTATTATCTTTCAATTATTATTTTTTAAATAAAACAATACTTTTTGTACCTATTAGCAGTCAATGATTTTTTCTCCATAACGCGTAGATAATCCACTTTTTGTAAAGAAAAAATATTTTTTTTAAAATTTTTATTTATTTATTTATTTTATATTTTTTGTATTCACTTGTATTTATTTTTACTGAACAACATACGTTTCGTATATTTTTCTTTACACCTTTTCAATAATTTTTTTCTTCACTTTTTTAAATAAAACAGTGATTTTCGTAACTATAAGCAGTCAATGATTTTTTCCTCCTAACACGACTTTTTGTAAAGAATTCTTGTCATTTCTGAGGTTATCTGTCTTTTTTTGTGGTTATTTTATTTATTTATTTATTTTTTGTAACAACTTTTAGGAGAAGGAACCCTCTGTAATACGATATCTTTTTTGTTTACTTTGATGGTGATAGTCGTTCATGCATTATTCATTTGCATATATTTTTTCTTTAAATCAAGGATGTTAGGTTGGTTGATTTCAACAGCATTGAGTCTCTATCTAGTACAGTAAAAATGGAATACAGTACAGTAAATGGGGGAATATATGTATATAGCATAATAAATAAATACAAAAAACACGAAGAAAATTAAGAAAAACATTTATTTTATTTATTGCGCATAAGCTGCAAGTAAATAGAACTCATAAAATAAGTTCAAAATGTCGAGAAAACAATGGAAAAATTACAGAACAATGAAAGAAGGGGAAAAAATAAATAAAAGTAAAATAATAATAAAAATAACAGGAAACCGGAAAAAAAAATCCGGAAATTTTTTTTTTATTTCCCAGATTTTTTTAAAATTTTTGTCCTTTTTTCGGATTTTGTTTCGTTTTTTTTCTTTCGGTTTCTTGTTATTTTTATTATTATTTTTCGTTTATTTTTCCCCCTTCTTTCATTGTTCTGTAATTTTTCCATTGTTTTCTCTACATTTTGAACTTATNTTAAAAACATTAGGAAAAATATCCTTTATAGATTGTTTTACTAAAAAAATGTTACGAAATAGTGGTGTCTTTTTTCGAAGCTTAATCCACTAATTGGTTGTGATGGATTATATAAATTGAATGGCAAAAGAGCCGGATTCGGCTGTACTGTCCCAATTATAAACGACACAGTACATATTTAAAGTACCGAAACCATGGTGTGTTGTAAAGAAAATTTGATGAAAATCTATTGATATTGTTGGATGGAGTTCCTTGGAGTCCTGGAATCCATAGTAATCTGAAAATCGAGGCTAATATATGTTTCTAACTTTTACTGTTTTTCCTAGGCTTAAGTTTATATTATTATTTTGCAAAATTGTACCTACTCTAGTAATATTCCAACATTTTGGACACGTTGCCGACCAAAAAAGAAAAAAGAAAAAAATATATACTAAACATTGATGAAGAAAAAAAATATTACGCTTAACTGAAGTTAAGCATAATAAAAGTTAAATTAAGCGTAAAGTTAAGCAAGAGTGAAAAAGCTTTTTCTTTTAATTAATTTGGTTTACATAGGTCACAACCTATACGAAAACGTAATGAATGACTTGACATGCTTTGCTGTACAGAGCTCAAAATAAAAAACAAAACAACTGAATAAATTTTTTATCATATTTGGATTGTCACTTACTTTAAGACGCAAGCTTAATGTTCAAGAGGTTGACTTTAAATATGCTGATAAATTTGAGTGGTGTGAACAATATTATAAGTCATGAAACAGGACACACACAAAAAAGATACTAAAATTTCATGAAATTTCGTTTTTGACAAAATCGTTTCGTGGTATATGCTCCGAGCAAACATTTCGTCAAAGTGACAAAATAATTGTTACTACTTTAAGGAAACAAGTTTCGTCAAAAGTATAGTAGTCATTTTTGTTTTGTTCAATTAAGATTTTTTTTTTGGTTAATGGCGGGCACTTGAGTCTATTTCTCATTGGCCTCAGAAATGCCAGAATTGCTACTCCCTTATCGTTACCCAGTGAGCACCTATGGCTAAGCCACGTCGGTGGAGTAGCTTCGCCCACGTCATACAACCACAAACCCGTTTATAGGGCGGGTTACATTCACACAATCACACAGAAGAAAGGACATCCATGCCCTGAACGGGATTCGAACCCGCAACCATCGGCTACGCAGTCAGGCACGCTAACCCCTCGGCCACCTGGTGGGCTTTCGTAGATTTGAAACGGTGGGATAGCGGTGAGGTTCCGAATTGAGAAAACATTTTCGTTATATATTTTAGAGTTCGCGTTTCATTACAAATCACGTGATTTTGTAACGAAATTATTATCATAATTAACAAAATACATCTGAAGGATTACTGAGTCGTTAAAAGTGAGCGTTTTATTTCTGTGAATGCACAATACGGATACTGAATAAACACACCATTTTTTCGCTGAATTTATTTTTGAATCCTCTAGGTTAAGTGGATAGTCTTATTCTTGAAAATATGGTTTGAATTGGAGAATAGTCTTAACTATTTAAACGAAAATTTAAGAAAGTTTTACTTTTTGCGTAATTCACTATATTTCTGAAATATTGGAGCAAATAAAGGAATTCTTGAACTCAATTATAGAACTTGTTTATTTTACAGTGATTCGGTACTAAGAATTATTTTGGAATTCTTATGTTTTGTTATTTCATTTAATCATTATCGTAAACTTTAATTGTCATCATGATTTAAAAAATTTGATCACGAGAAAAAAAGTTTAAACACGTGTGTAAAAATAGTATAAATAATTAAGGCAAGATATCATTCTGAGACCAAAAATGTAGATCCGTTAATTAATTTTTTTCCGTATACTTCACCACCTTATTTCTGTAACTAATTACGCGTGTTGAAGAATCTTTTCATGTTAATATTGTCACCCAAAAATAATTTCATTCGAAAATGAAAATTATAACTAATTTTTTTTTTCTTTTTTAATTTAATAATGACCGAAAACTTTTGAATTGTAAAGTCTCGTAGTTATTTAGATCGTTTGTTACATCCTTTAATCATCTCTTTTTTTCTTTTATATTCTTCCCTATCAGTCTTCAGTTCATTGGTTTCCAATTTGAGATTTTTCTCAAGTTTCTTTTTTTTTTTAATATATATATTTTTTTTATTATTACAGATACGTTGTTATTTAGATCGTTTGTTACATCTTTCATCCATCTTTTTTTTTTCTTCCAATTNTTTTTTTTTTTTTGGTCTTCCTATCCTTTTCCTATCCTTTTTTTTGGTCTTCCTATTTTTGGTCTTCAGTTCATCGGTTTCCAATTTGAGATTTTTCTCAAACTGCTTTTTTATTTATTAATTTATTTTTTTATATATAGTAGATACGTCGCGCTATTTAGATCGTTTGTTACATCTTTTACCCATCTCTTCCCCCTCCCCCTTTTTTTTTTTATCTTTCCTTTCAGTTCATTGGTTTCCAATTTGAGATTTCTCTCAAACTGATTTTTTTATTATTATTTAGATCGTTTGTTACATCTTTTATCCGTCTTTTTTTTTTCTTTTCTTTTTAATGGCCTTATCGGTCTTCAGCTCATTGGTTTCCAATGTAAGATTTTTCTCAAACTTTTTTTTTAATTACAAATAGTTATTTAAATCGCTTTCACATCCTTTAACCATCTCTTTTTTTGGTCTTCCCTATCAGTCTCCAGTTCATTGGTTTCCATTTAAAGATTTTTCTCAATTTTTTGTTGTTGCAGATAGTTATTTAGATCGTTTATCACAGATCTCTTTTAACCATCTCTATCTTTGGTCATTCTATCTATCTTAGTTCATTGGTTCCCAATTTAAGATTTTTTACAAACTTTCTTTTTATTACAGATAGTTATTTTGAAGTACTGATAGTAATTTAGATAGTTTGTTAAATCCTTTAACCATTTTCTTTCCGGTCTTTTTATTGGTCTTCTGTTTCCAATTGAAGATTTTTTTCAAATTTTTTTAAAATTTTTTGTTTTTATTACCGGTAGTTATTTTGAGGTACAGATAGTCATTTAGATTGTTTGTTACATCATTTAACAATTCCTGTTTTGAGTTTTCTTATCGGTTGTCAGTTTATTGGTTTACAATGTAGGATTTTTCTCAAACTTTTTATTTTATTACAGATAGTTATTTTGAGGCATCTGAAGATAAAGCGTATGATGCTACACCTGACAGCGGAATACATGAGTTAGGAATCACTGATCCTGAACAACGAGCAAAACTAGAGGATGACTTGAAGACAGAATTAGCAAAGGTTAGTTTTTGAAATTAATAATGGTGTTCCGTAATCCTTTATGTAAATTTTTAGAATCCCCGTCAAAAATTAAGTAAAGTTTGCATGTTCGAAACTACAAGTTAATATTTACGCAAAGAAGAAAATGGCATCAAAAT
This sequence comes from Parasteatoda tepidariorum, assembly GCF_043381705.1. Classification (NCBI taxonomy): domain Eukaryota; kingdom Metazoa; phylum Arthropoda; class Arachnida; order Araneae; family Theridiidae; genus Parasteatoda; species Parasteatoda tepidariorum. The sequence continues at coordinate 27,454,996 of NC_092215.1, read as the reverse complement.
ATGAAAATTCGAGATAGAGGGAGGCGGAATTAAAAACATTATACCAATTTCATTGTCAGATAAAATCGCATATTTTTAATAATCTAATTTTCCTCTAGCGAGAAATATTTATATGGGTATGGAATATTTAAGCGAGGAAGAAAAAAAAAACGATATCAAAATATGACAAATCACTATTGAAGGAAGCAGGATTGAAAATGTCTAAACCAATTTGTTTGCCTGATTTATGATAGTTGTATTTCACTTCTCCTTTTCCTCTGGCAACAAAAAAAAAAATTTTCTTTTTCAATCTCGCCTTTATTTGTCCTCTAATTTGTCTAACTTTTACTTTATTTTTGTCAAGGATTATTAAAATGGACATTGAGGGAGTGAATGCAGAACACTCAGTATTTTGTCAGCATTATAGCTTTTTTTAATAAGTACTATTTATTGGATCAAAACACTTTTTTTATTAATTATTTGAATGGAATAGTTTTTCTCTGGATCAGAAATTGTTTAAAAAAGCATTTTACTCAAGTTGTTATTGATATCTTATTCACTAATTATATAAAATTTGATCACTATTATCTCTTTACAAGGAATTTTAGAGAATTCTTATTTTTTATCAGGGCTGTTATTATTCCGGAAAAGGTAAAATACCGGTTGGAAAAAACATACCATTTTTATTTTATTTTTTTCAAATAATTTACTATCCTTAGTTACCACTTATCTTACGCCATTTTAAAATATATATTTACTTGCAAAATATCTTACAAGTAAATCATATTATAACGCTTAATATGTAATGGTAGTTACGAATACTTTCATTCTTTTGAATAAAGTAAAAATAAAATTCTTTTACTCATCATCATCATCACGACAGCCCGGTGTGAGCCCTGGCCTTCTTTAGAACATTTCTCCAGTTCGAATCTTTTAAAATCCATGTTGACGGAGTCCAGCCATCAAAGTTTTGTACGTTGTCCAACTTTTCTTCCGATTTTTTTAATTTTGATCATTTTTTTTAATTTTGATAATTTTTATCAATTTTATTATATCAATGTCCTTAACAATTTTATAACCTAGAACTTTACAAATATTTTTACTAACAGTATTTTATATCTTCTGGATTAGTAGCAGACTTGTTTTATTCCTCTTTATTTAACTTTCGTCAATAAATGTTATATTTTTTTTAATTCTGATTTACATTCAGAAATATTTTTCTCTCAATAGTTGGATACAGTTGCTACTGAGCGAATTGGTCCAGTGTTGCAGCCAATTATATGCAGGGTGTTCCGTAAAGGCACCCTTCATGTGTACTTTTGGAATCTTCATCAAAAATGAAGAAAATAAACAAAACACATTTGAGGTAGCAAATGAATATTTAACAGAGAAAAAATCATTAACACTATCGAAATCTGACAAATCACAGTACAGGATGGCGAGCGTATCTATCAACCAGACAGATTTGATTGAAGAAGGAAACAGAGGAGTTGAAAAATGATTATTAGAATCACTTTTAAGTTTCAATCTCTACTTAAGCCCGTTTTGATATTTTATCTGCCTTCCTCTAATGTAATTGGTCCCATTTTTATAGCGTTTTTGCTTTTTCCTCTCTTAATTTGCTACCCTTTGCATACTTTTTTATTAACATGATAAGGATTTTAAAAATACAAATTAAGGGTGGTCTTTACGAAATACCATGTATATATGTACTTCACGTATGCTCTGTATTTGATTATTTAACTGTTTATTTCACTATGAGTTATTTAATAACATTGTTTTTTCCCCAAATTTTATACTTAAGAGACGCGTTTTTAAAACTCAATTTCTCAGGAACTATTTTAACGATTTAGCTCAAATTTTGTATTTTGCCATTTTAAATTGCATTCTTTAAAATGATGCAAAAATTTGTATGTCATACAATTCAAACTTTTTTCGACATTATTAAATAAAATAATTTATTATTATTATAATAAATATTTACTAGAAGTTATATTGTACATGAAATTATCTTTGAATGAACAAATTTTATAATTGCTTGCAAAAATGTTTAAATTCTCTTAAAAAGCTTTTGAGATATGGCGAAATACGCAAAAAGTAAAATTAACATTGAAGGATTCTAACTTAGGAGTGCTCTCTTGATTAAACTATTAGGACCATATTTCCCAAATTGTGGCTACTTCCTATATTTTTAGGGTCAAAGATTCGAATCCGTTAAAATAAAGGTATGTTTATTCAAAAAGGGTAAATTTTTTGTGCCTAATTTTGTAGCCTAAAATATCGTCTGCGCTAATTAATTAGCATATTTGAAGTCACCCCTTCGAACCATAAAGATTGAACCTTGAAGATCTGAAAAGTCATTTAGGGTGGTCCGTTTATTTTTATTGCGCACTGTACCTTTATTGCTTGCCAAATATCTATCAAAATTTGTTTTCTAATTTTCTATTAACCAAGTATAAATTAATAAATTCGATGCTGTGAAAAAAATACGAAGATTTATCTCTATTATATAATTTTTACACATTATCAATGAATAATTCTTATCCCGATTTTGAGTAAGGTAATTTTACAGAAAATGGCACTTAATTTTTTTTTATTGATAAGTGTAATGGCTCATGAAAATTGCCATAAAAAAGCATTTATTTCCATTTATATTTCGTAAGGAATTTTATGGCATTCTCAAACTCTGTCTTTCTTTGAAGACGCATTGTTCTGAATAAAAATAAAAAAAAAACATGTGATGGGCATTTTGGAACTAGTATTTTTCCTTGTTTTTTTTTGTTTTTGTTTAAATAATGATGAAAATTAAATAAAAAAAAAAAAACTTGCGTGGAATATTCGTTTTAACTACGTTCGATTAAGGTAAGTGTGGCTAATTCATGATTATAGTAAATTCGAAATAATGAGCGTTATTGAATGTCGAAGATTATTGCCATTTCTATAAAAATGAAAAGGAAGATTTAATCAAAGCAATATCTTTTGTATTTGATTTTTTTTCCTTTTGTTTGTGTGTGTTCTCTTTATCAGGTATTTAATATTACGCCGCATTTTTTTTCATCACGTAACAACACAAAAATTCATTAACTATGAAAATGAGAAGAAAAAAATAATTGCATGGAGTAACTTGTGATGGAATTATTTTACGATCGAATTTCACCCATTTAGAGGCTACACAGGGTGCCCAATAAAGTCCGAATCCAAATATCGTAACTTTCGAACAGTTGTAGCTGTGTTTATAAAAGTGACATCTAGGTATAATACAGTAGTCATGATCTACGAGATGAAACGGATTACAGCGCCACCTGGAGGTAAATTACGGAGATGGAGCCCCTGTTTTCGAAAGAAGTACGAGTTGGGGTAACGGGTTACAAAATTGTAAAGTGTCATCGATTTAGAGCAAAATCGAGACTTTGTGAGCATAAATACTTGAAAAAAGGCTTGAAACGCGCTTTTGTTAGTTAGCGATTTCGTACTTCGTGATGTAATAGTGTCGAATTTAAACAATTAAGAGATTACGTAGGGTACCCAATAAGGTCCGAATCCAACTCTCTTAACTTTCGAACGGTTGCAGATTTGATTTTAAAACTGGTGTCTAGGTATAGTAAAGTGGCCATGATCTTCGAGATGAGACCGATTACTGCTCCACCTGGTGGTAAATTTAAGAAATGGTGCTCCTATCTTCGAAATCAGTATGAGATGGGGTAAGGGTTTAAAATATTGTAGAGCGTCATCAATATAGAGAAAAATGGGCGTCAATACTTAAAAACATGGTGCTCCTATCTTCAAAAGCGGTACAAGATGGGGGGAGAGAATACAAAATTGTGGAGCATCTTCGATTTTGAGCAAAATAGACACCTTGTAGGTACAAATGCTTTACAGAAGGCTTGAAACGAGCATTTGTTTGTTAGTGGTTTNATTTTTTTCGTAATTTAAACATTATATATTAATTAAATAAATTAAACAGTGTATATTATGTTTAATTTATTGTGTGTGTTTTATTTATTATAATAATAATAATTAAAACACACACATATATAGAGAGCTGCAAACTGTCGAGAAAAGAACTTCTTAGTAGTTGCAACATAATAGATGTTTGACGTATTAAATCTTCAATTTAAAGTTTTTTTTTTAAAAGCATTTCAATCTACCACGCAAGTCAATAATTAAAAAATATGTAAATATGATCTATTTGTTAGCTTACTTAGCTTTTAAATTTTTAATTAGTTTAATTATTAAAAAATCTTTTTCATCAACTGTAGAAATTGGCAGGTGTGTATATATGCATGTCAGAAGGCGTAACCCCCTCCAAACATACAATAAAACTACGCCACTGATTGTGGGAAAAGGTTTATCTTTGAACTATAGTTAGTTATTCATTTAGTATTTAACTTCTTGAAGTGTTATTTTTAAACTGAATGTTAAAATTATTCTGTTTTCAGATGATACACCTGATGGGTGCACCAAAGAAAACCAAAAAAGAACTCTAAGTTCGCCTATACATTCAAAGCACAAAAAATTGAAATCGGACGCTTCCGTCGACTCGTCCTCACCCTCTTGTGAAGAGGAAAACCCACAGAATTCTATTTTTGACAGTTTTGACGACGAAGAACAGACTATGTTGAAAGTTCCTTAGTTGTTTTTTAAATTAAAATGTATATATGTGAAGAGTTCTTTCATCAGTCATAAACGAAACTCTTTTTTGCACTTTATTTTTTCAATTTCAGGTGCATTTAAAGCATTTTATTATTTCACTTATCATGATGGACAAACAGTGTAAAATAGTCCTATGCCTATTTTTGTCTATTTGCAATTATTTACAATTGTTAATTAAAATTGGAAAAACTTCTTTTATTTATAAGAAATGTTATTTCTTAGCAAATTTTTTAAAAAGAAAAAAAGTAAAATGAGTGTTTTGTCAGAATCTTTGTTAGAATTTGATTTTTTTTTTATTTTTAAATTTATCTTACATTTTATAATTGTTTAAAAAAATGAATAAATTAATAGTGTGCTTAATTTTATAGTTATAAATGTTAATTGTCAATAGAGATCCTGATAAACTATGTTTACTATTTTGCTTAAAATTCTATTACTTATGAATTAAAAAGAATTATGATTTATTACTAATACACTTATTATTGAATACAGTTATTTTATATTACCTTTTAAATTGATGTAGTTTTTATAAATGTACTGTAAAAAATGTTTTGACATGATCAGTACTAGCTTAATAGGTTGGCATTATTTGTTTTGTTTTCTTTTGGTTTTATTGATTATCTTTTGGAATTCCTCTGCCAATCTTATTGTCATTTATGACAAAGAGAAATTTTATATTGATGCTGTGTTGTAAATATTTTTTTAATTATTTTTGCCAATAATGAAAATTGATAAATATTATTTGGTAAATTAATTACTATTGACTTTTTTTATACATGTCTTATTGCATGTTTATTTAATTGTTTTTAATTTTTTCAGACTGAGGAAGAAATAGCTACTTTGCGACAAGTTCTTTCTGCAAAAGTTAAGCATGCTCAAGATTTAAAAAGAAAATTAGGTATTACACCATGGAAAGAATTAAAAGAAGATGTTGAACAAGGGTTGAAAAATATCCAAGAAACTTCTGCGTAAGTTACACGACTAACTCTAATCTGCTTGAAGTTAAAGAAGGTTTAATCTAGTTAAAGAAGGTTCTTTGTGACATTTCAGCAAATTTTGAAACAACAGCTTTAAAAAATGTATCAACAACAGGAAGCTGTTATAAAAAATTTTCTCATTAAAAACCATCTTTTATAATAATCAGGCAGGAAAAAAAAATTTCTATTCAAAATGTTTTCAAACCCAAAATTCATTAAATTTCATTTAGTACCAATTCGACTTATGCAACGTTCTTCAATTACCATATATCCCAGAGTATGGGTCTACTTTTCAAGCTCCCAAAATTTTACCAAATCAGGAGGTCAATTATTATATCGGTAATGAAGCCTGATCGTTGAATATCAATGTATTAGAAACATTGAGATATGAATACTCTGTATCTATTTGCCCTTTTTAAAAAACTATTTTTAATATGTTATATGGTTAATCTTATTTTCTATACATATTCAGGTTTTTTTAAAAAACAATACTTTAAATTACATTCAGAAAAAAATTAAGAATGAAATGAGATAATTTATTAAAGAACACTTCAAAAAATATAACACAATAAAAACATTTAAATCTTACTGTAAAACCACCAATTTATAGATTCCAAAACGTCTGTGTCATAAGAATGAATCCGACTCTGCAATGAGTTCTACTTCATCCTCATTTGCTGAGTCCCACAAAAAATCACCTTCACCCCCATCTAAAGAAATTGGAATTTGAAACTTTTTAGAAGATTTTACAATAAATTTTTAATCTACAATTTGCCACATGTTGTATCATTTGACATATGATGTGATGTCTATAGGATCACCATGAATATTGTAGGCTTAATAATATTTTTCAAGTCTTAAAAATTTTCACATTTGGTTTGCTTCGCCATTGACTTATATACTCGAGATACCAAAAATTTGACATCCCAACATAAAAATTGTTAGCTCAATAATATATTTTTTTTAATTTTTGGAAATTTTCATGTCTGATTTGTTTTGCAATCGACTCATACACTCGACATACCAAAAATTGATGTTTCTTAATTAAAAATAGACTTATGCATTGGGTAGACTTATGTAACAAGATATACGGTATATGGAAAATGTTTGGAATTTTGACTTTTTAGATGTATGCAAATTTCGGGTTAAACTATTTTAAGGAACAAAAAAAGCTTTGAAAAATTTAAATTATGTTTCTAAAATGATATATAACTCTCTTGTTATGATTGCCATATTTAGCCTATGTGTGTAAGCATAATTCCGTTTGATAACCAGTTCAATCTGCTTCAAACTGCCACTTACTAATATTCCATTGACCTATGTTGGATTAATACAACTAAAAATATATTTTGAATATGCTTAAAATGTTTTGTAAGTCAAAACAAGTTTTTCTGTGTGTTATATTTAGGAATGAAGTATTTGTTGGGTATGAAAGAAAAATATAACAAGATTGAAGACTTATTATATTGAATTAAATTACTAAGAATTTTTTTAATTATCCTAAATTGCATTTTTATTCATAATGATTGCTAAATCTCCCAATATAATGTTATATAACCCCTTAATAAGAAAATCCAAACATCTGCTTACCAACATGCAATGTGGATACTTCACTGCTGGTTGTGGCATTCAGTTGCTTCACTTGAGCAGAACCGGCCATAACAAAACAGTTAAGAAATATAAAATGTGAATGTTACTTTTTTTCAAATTTTTTTGTTGTTTAGAAACAAGTCAACTTGTTTCAAGATTTTAGGTCTTTCAATATTCAACTAATTTACGTTTATTAAAAAAATCATTTAAAGCTTGCTAGTTAAGTGTTTTAAGTTTTTGAAAGCACAATATTGACTTATAAATTATCACTGTTTTTTGATGTTAATATTAAAGCTGCAATTTCTAATTTTTGTAATCTTTTTAGAATGAAGGAAGTTGGTGGAAGGCTAGTAGAATGGAATAGTGCTATTACAAATGCACCTATGTTAGTAAAATTATTATTTATTACCTATCATATTTTTCGTTTTATAGCCTGTATGATGCTTACTTTTTTCTCATGTTTTTGAGCACTCTACTTGTCTTCTAGATCTTGAATAATTGTTTTAGGTCAAGTATTTTTTTTATTAACTTATGTATGTGTTTTGATTTAGTTAGAATCCAAAACTATCCATGTTCTTTATATTTCATGATAAATGAATCTATAATCAATCAATATTGTATTTTAATGTAATTTGTCAATTAGTAACCACTTAAATTAATAATCTATTATATTAATAAAGAATTAAATTTGTAATCAATTAAATTAATAAACAATTTGCAAAATCTAATATATTTAAATTTATCTTGTTTGTTTTTAGTTCAATTTGACCAAATAAAAAATTTTTTTATGATTATTCTATTTATATTGTGAAACTAATCCTTGATGTAGTTACTTTTCGTAAACAAACATAGTTGTAGGAAAATGTATATAAAAATATTTTTTTTCAGTGATATATTTTTATTTGAATCAAAATATATTAAAATATGATTATTTTAACATATTTTATAAAAATACATTTCCATAATTTTTTTTTATTTTCTTACTTTGCATTTTTAACTCGTGTTTTATTTTTTAAGTATTTTTAACAGTTGAGCATTTCAAAAGAAAGTTTTGTTTTTAACTTTTTTACGGTGCAAAGTAATAATATAAAGTAATTATTTTTAAAGAGCCATTTTTTGATAAATAAATATGTAAAATTTGCTTTTAAACCCTCTTGTGAGAATTTCTGTTTTGTTAGAATTTATAACTTTGATATCTATTTTTTTTACCAAAAAGTATATTTTTATAATTTGGTTCTTAAATTTTCTCTAAAAGTTATTAATGCCCTCTTTGCTAGTGAGACTATGTATTTTCTGTATTCAAAATTTGTGTTTGGCAATGCATTGAATCCTGCACGCATTATTAAATACATTAAAAGCATAAAATTCAATAAATTATTATTTAAAATGCTCTATAACAACATTTTTTTATTTGCTTCTGATTACATTTTAATTTGTTTAAAATTAAAACTCTAGCTACCAGAAAACAAGCCAGACACTAAAAACAGCCACTGAAAAGACATCATCTGTTCTTGGAAGTTTGGGTGCCACTATGAGCAAAAAATTGGGGGATGTTAAGTAAGTATTGTATTTATTTTTCTACTTTTCAATCTTGAATTGTTGTTTTAATATTATTTTTTTCTGTAATATTATTCTTAAGTGATGTGATATAATCAAAATTTAAATTCAAAGTTTAACCTTACATTAGCTTAGCTCATTTAAAATAACAAAGAATCTTCTAAATCTGTGACTAAAACTCTTTTTAATAAATATCTTACATTTACTGTGAAATGGGAGTTCTTCTCGTTTTGTAAAGATAATTTTTAAAACTACATAGAATGTTTTAAATGGAAAAGCACAAAATCATTTAAAATGCTACTTTTTAGATTTTAATTTTATACTATTGATATGCTTGTTATTAACATTTAAAAAAAATTGCAATAGTTTTATAATTCATTTTATTATCTATAATTTAAAAGCAAAATTGTTATAAAGGTTTACCATAAATTGAATAGTAAGCACTTCCAGCACATTACTCCTGCTCTGTCATTTCATGTGAAGTTCAGTTATTCATATGTTAGTTTTTTTTTCATTATTTGTAGCATTTTTATATTCAAAATCAAGTTTTATCATTAAAATTATAAAGACTAACACATTTCTGTCATTTGATCTATTTCATCTCTTTAAATCTCATTTACACTGCCAAAACAATTAGGGGATATTATAATTTTATCCATAAACTGTGTATGAAGAAATGCTTTGTTGACTGATATATACTGTATAAATGTTATAAGATATGTGAAAATAAAATAAAATAATGAACTAGTGATGATAAAATTTTATTGATGATATTTGCTAGTCAGCAAAAAGTATGCATTTCTAGCATATTTATTACACACAAGCAAACAATTTTATTTCTCAGATAAAAATGAGTTTTAATTGAGGGCATGATTTTCTCTGATCAAAAATGTCACACACCTATGAGGTCACACATCAATAAGGTTATCGACTTAGGGGATATTCTTTCCTACTCTTTATGAAAGGAGCATTCCAACTGCTTAATTACTAGCACTTCTTTTTCAAACGTCCCAAACATATTATATTGAGTCCATATCAGGAGAACATGCTTGCGAATTGAATCAAAAGATTCCTGCATCAAAAATTACCTCAAACTCTCTTTTCACTCCATATCTAAAATGCATAATTTTCTTCATCGCAAACAAAATTTTTGAATTCCTAACTTTGTAAATGTTATAGTTTTTCTTTTTAACCTCTTCTATTCCATTTTTTTTAAAGCAAATGTTGATTATCTAGTTGTGTCATACCTTACTCACAATATCCTCTTTTTGGTTTGTGCAGTGTATTAATACTTATTTACGCATTTTATAATAATATAGAAAAATACACTTTGTAATGTTAAAATATATTTAAAAAAATATTTATTCACAATATGAAAATAACAATTAATGTTTAAAAATATAATTTCATGATTCTTTTTTAATGAAATTGGTCCACTTATTCAGTTTAAAGCCTTCTAAATCTTTATAGTTTATATTTCGTAAGTAATTTTAATTGCTGTAAGTTTATGTAATCTACGCATGTTAAATGCAAGAAAATGTGTGTTCCAAATAACATCATTATGCACTGAAATTCGCACTCAGATGAATATCTCTATAAGGTATGGGTGAATTATAAATTTTATAATCAATATTATATAAAATTTAAAGCATATTGACATTTTTTAATCTTAGTTTTCTGGTACAACATAAACCTACTTATATTATTTTTATCATGAACAATTATAATTTCTATGCTTTTAAATTATTAGCTAGTTTTCTGTATACATTATTAAAAACCCTCACTGAGTTTAAATTATCTGTAGAAAGCCAAACAAAAATTGTTAAAATTAGCTTTAGGAAAATAAGTAAATTTGCTATTAAAATGTTTAACTATACTTATATATTTTATAACTTAGGAATTTTGTTTGATTTTTCTATTTTTTAAAAAGAAAATAATTTTGCTGTTTTGATTACTTTTCCCTCTCTAGAACTTTACTTTTTCCTCTCTACTCTTCCTTCTTCACCTTTTTTGCTACATGGAAACTTCAGACATGTTTTGAATTTTATTATGGAATTTTATGTTTACAAATAATCTGAAATAATGACAAACTTTTGTGTTTTCTGCCGTCATAATATATTTTAGTTGATACAGTTTTAAATTTTTTTTTAAATTTAAAAATCAGTATTAAGCAAAAATTTTTAATTTTTATAATGAAATTTTTAATATCAATCAACTTTCTTTTTAAATTTTAGTGCAGCAATCTCTGATTACAGTAAAACTTTTGGAAAATGATCACTCATAATATGAACAAAGAAAGTTTGCCTTTGGGGCTATTAAGCTGTGTTGGACCAGGAAAAATGTTTTGTGTTTGTTTTGTTTATGCTAGTTATTAATTTTTGAAATAAATACTATTTTTAAATGCGTACTTTTATTTATTTCAATTTTAGATTCATTTATTATTTATTTATTTTTTATAAAATGAAAATAGCTGTTTAAAAATTAGTTTCCTACAAGTTATTACATTTTTTAAAAACTTTCAGAATTGTCAAATTTCATTCAGAATTGTCAAAAAATAATAAAATAAAGCTTTTTATTGACTTCTTTTGTAGCTTTCATTCTAAAGTGATTTTGTCGTCTTTATACAAGCAGTGTATATCTGTCAGTTTACTTACTCTATTTTTTTTTCTAATCAGTTCAAAATAATCTCATTTTAGTTGTTTTGTTTGTAGTGAAGCCCAATCTAATGCTTGATTTGCAAAGAACTAATGCTTGGCCTTTCTCATTAAAATAGTTTTTTAATCTAATGCTTGACCTTTCTCAGTTTTATTTAAGAATGATATAAAAACGCTTTAGTGATCTTTCGTAGAGAAAACAATTTCAAGAAACAAGAGCAATCTTTGATTTGGGCGATAACTATAACTACTTTGCCTATTAAAATGAATCAAAGACCACACAAATAATTTAAACATATTTTTTTCTTTTTGTACTACATATTAAATTGGTTACTGTGCAATCATTTATAAAATGTAGGAATAATTCTTTATTACTTAACATGTTGTTGTTGTTTGTAAATACACAAAATTGCAGAGGTTTTAATCATGTTATGTTTATTTTACAAAACTTAAAATCATATTTCGAGTTCTTAAAGGAATAATTTTGTGTCCTTATTCCCCATACGGATTAGTTGAAGAATTTTTAAAACTCCATCTGTAAAAGATAGTTAGGAACAAAAAACTTTATTTCTTCTAAGCAGTTTCTTAACTCCAATGCAATAAATGTCACTATAGCTACAAGAAATACACTTGTTACAATGATTTAACAATGACTCAAAAATTTTTTTTTTTGGAATTGACTTTGCATCATAAATTACGAACTAATAAAAAGTAGAGACTTCAGATCAATCGCAAAGAATAGTTAATTGATGAAATTGTGACAGATCACAAAGCATTGTTTGTTTTGTTTTTAATGTTGTTCTTGATCCTAAAACAAAGTAAGAAATTCTGGAATAGGATTACAAAGAAGAATTAAAAATTTGCAAAAATTCTCCTCTGCTTTTGAATCATTCTGTCTATAATTTATTTGTTCTGCCTTGATAAGCAATCACTGGTAAATAATATCTAAATGTTTTGAGATGTTGAGTAGCTATAATTTGTCACTTTCATTTGGAGTACCAGGATAAAAACAATTGTTTTTTATTATTTCATGATAATGGACTCGTAAGTTGGTATATTTTTGATAAAATTGGACATTTGTGTCTTGAATAATTTACTGTATTTGTTTATTTTACCATCTTATAATTTATCTTTATTTCTAAATCTTAAAAGGAAGTTAACTGGTTATTATGGAGATATTTTGACTTGGCATTATTGCTTTTATGTTTCGGTGATAAATCTGTTCTTTAATTCAATCCCTGTTGTTTTGTACATCCAACTGAAACAATTTTCCTTTAAAATGTTTCTATCCATTATAGTTTTTGACCCAATTATAACATTAACGGTTTTATTTAGACCTCAAATTCTTTTAGGAATCAAGATTTTTTTTTTCAAATTTGGAGAAATCTTAAAAAAAGGTATTCATCTTAATATTAAATCCTGTAATCATGGAAGTTAACTAACACGAAATATTTTCCGGGCTGCCAAACATTTTCTACTACTAACAAGCTTATTTATTAAAGGCAATTAAGCTACTATTGTATTGAAAAAACTCTAAAATGAACTTTATAATTGATTGCAAAACATGTCCCTATTTCATCAATAACATATTAAAAGTCACCAAATTTTTGCATAATTGGCAATGTTGCATCAACAAAGTAATAGGCTTAAGACATTTATTACAAAAATATATTTAAAGTATTAATTAAAATAGCTAATTTAGTACTAAGCTAAAAAAGATAGATAGTTTATTGAAATAACTCATTATTATTTGCTTGTTTAATGGTTACTCGTTAATGTAAGAGAAATTGATCTTCTCAAAAGCCCTGGAAGAGGTCGATTTAAATAGTGCTCTCCAGAAAATTTATGCTTCTTCATAATTTTCTACCTCTGTAGTAAAAGATTTGTTTAAAATATATTGAAAATAAGAAATTTTTTTATAGCTCATTTTAAAAAGATAAAAATACAAAAGTTTTATTTTTATTAAAGAGTTGTTTAGACTTCAAAAAAGAATTAAGAATGCTCTCTATTGAAGTTTAAACCACCAGTTTGAGAGTTCTTTTAAGGATAATTATAGTGATTTTTCTCTAATTTTTTTGCATCTGGATTTTTAATTTTTCTTATTCTTTAAATATCACCCGAAATCATTTTAAATTTAAACTACCATACTCAATATAGTAAAATAGTTTTCTTGTTGAAATTTTGTGCTTGTCATGTTACCTGCTGAAAAGAAATGCTCACATGTAATTAAATTCACGGGTTATATAGATATATTTCAGTTTTAAAGAAAAAAAAGGCAGTTTTTACAAATTACATAAGAGGCTGTAAAGAATATAGTCTGTTGTGAGAAAATATTTATGATAAAATACTTGTTTCTGAAAACTTTAAAAGAAGTTCTAGTTGAGGAAAAAGCTTATATACCATCAACTGGTTAATGTGTTATCAACTTTTCTATCTTGTTTTAGTCACAATTAAATCTAAAGTACAAAATATTAGACAAAGCCATTCACTATATGGGTCTATTTCTATGAATAGTCAAGAATGAAACAAAATGTATTTTCAATAAATTCTGTGTTAAAATGAAATGCTTTTTACTTAAAATTGAAAGTTTTATACTTTTTTGCTAAATGACTACTGACCATGAAGGCTGACTTCAAGAAAGCTTACTCTTGTTGTACATAAAATCTAATGTTTCTAGTTGATCCAGATGGTTTTCAGCTTGATTCTTTTTTAGGAATTTTACGAGAGAAAAAACTCCTCTCATGTATGCATGTGAAATTGCACAAATATTTTGAGATAAAAACAGGTCAATGATTACTTAGTTTTCATCATTAAAAGCATAATTTTAGTTTTTGTGTAAATTAAATTATTTTTGATCAAACTGGTTTTGATACAAACTTATTGTTGATTGTATTGATTCCTAACATGTTGTATCTGAGTCAAAGAATATACCTATGGGAAGAAGGATAGCTTCCATAGACATAATGTAAACCAGTCCCCTAAGGTTTGGTGTGGTCCTTTTGTATAAAGAAAAAACATTTAGGGGCACAACAGCAAAAATTCTTGAAATTTGTTTGCACCCTCTTTCTCCTCGTAACCACTACAGGGGTTGGGGAGAAGTGATTTTTCTTTTTATTTATTGATTTGTTCTGCATTTTTACAATATTGATAAACAGTATTATACTATTAGATATTTCTTTGAAAATACATTGATATAATCCATGTTGATTAAATCTGCTAACACATTTTGACATAGAACGAAAGAATAAAATGGATGCGGGAGGCAGTGTATTGAACCATTCATGTAGAGTTGTCTAACAACTGGTTCATGATTGACGCACCTCCTGACAGTCCCTTTGTTTTTTTGTGCATGCAATGAATTTTTGTATATATGATGCTCTGCTATATCTGAGTATGTTACTCACCCTGTAAGTTGTCTTTCTGGTATAGCATGCTGCACTGAGTAGTTCCCTGCATTAGTTATGTATTCAAAGAGCTGGACTTCTTCTTCTTTCTATATTCTTTGTTTGAGTTTTATTTTTTTTGCCCTCTGTTTTTCTAACATGAGCCACATAACAGCATGAGTTTAGTAAATTTGCAATTAAGAGTGTGTATCATATGAATTTATGTTATGGTGAAGTGCACATTTGCTATACGAATAAATTCCAGAAAAATTAATTAAAATTTGCTTGCTGAGAGAAAAGTGTTTAAATTTTTTTTTTCGTGTGAGATAGAGATTTTTTATGTTTCATTCAATTAAAATTAAAGGGCATCTAGAAATTGGAAAAAAAGCAAGTCATATCAGCTATTCATTATTTAATAACTAAAATATCGAAACTTCATGCATTTAACTTTTTTGATCTAAATTTTTGATACGCAATTTATAAATTGTTAAAATCTGAAGAAGTCAGGGCAAGATTTTTATATTTAAATTTTTAAAAAAATCAAATATATGAAAAGACAAGCTTTGCATCTGAATGCTTTATGCATATAGTATTACCTCATTTCTATCTAGATATGAAGACATTAAATTCCTAAAAGAAATTAAAAACAAAATGTGGTTTCTCTGAATATTGTCAGTTTTTCAAAACATTCAAATAAAGTCATTGCTCTGAATTAATTAGTAAATATAAGTGTAAAAATATCAGTTTCAAATATAATGATGGGATATGTTATAAGCATATTTTTTAGTGAATTTGACTTTCAAGGTGTACACAAGAACACGAATCTTACTATTCCACAATACAACCGTAAAAATTATGTACACACTGCCCAATGACTATAACATTGGTTTAAAATCATTTCACAGTGTTAATGTTAAAAATTTTTTTTTTTTAATATTTGATTTTTTTGGTAGATTTTTATTTTAAAATTTGTCTATTTAAATTTTGCCATGCTACAATTATTTGTAAAAACTTTTATTTTATTTTTCAATTTGAAAAATTATTAAAATTCTCATTAATGAAAAACAATAAGTGGTCATAATTACCAAAAGATGGCTCTCGCTATTTTCTTTCAAGACTGTTTTTTTGTAGTTAATACTTTTTAAATTAGATTTTATCATATTTGAAGTATTTTACACACCTTTTACCTTATAAAAAAAACATGTTAAGTTTAAAATCAATAAAAAAGTGTGATGTGAAAGGATATCCTATCTCTCCAAAAAAGAAGCTGTGTTTTCCAGAAGTTTGTATCAGTAATATTTTTATATGTTTAATATTGGTTAAATTCGAAACTGCCATCCCAATTTCATTTCTTGTATTTTTTTTAGGAACTCCTCAACTTTTCGTTCATTTGAAGAGAGAATGGGCTCTGCGTACTCAAATGTCAAAGTAAGCTTAAATGCATTTAAGAGTGTTTATTTACATATTTTATGTCCTAAAATAAATTAAGAACTGTTTAACACTTTTTGATTCTGTTGAACTTATTTATTGTTAACTCAATACATTAAAGGTTCATAGGATATCAAAACTTAAACTCTACTAAGACTATTTATTTATTTATTTTTATAAAGTATAAAACAAAGACTGCTTATGATGGAGGAATTAAAATTGCCAAAAATTAGTTTATTTTTGTAGTGTTGCTAGAAGGCATTCACCTTACCTTAGGAATCACCTTTCAGGAATATCTGTAAACTAATTTTTAAGATTTTAATTCCTCCTTTGCTCTAGTACATCTTGATAACAATTGCTAAATGTTTGATACTGTTACTACTTTTTCTAATTTAAATATCAAGTTGCCCTCCTAATGTGAGTTTTTTTGGGCAGGTTTTTTTGTTGAGAAATATTCTAAAATTAGACTTTAAGGGTAATACTTTCTAATCATCCGATATAAATTTAATTAACTATATATTATTTGTATTTTTGCTTATATTTATAATCTTTTAAGTATTGTTTTCACTAACGTTTTTCAAAATTATTTTTCAAGACTCGAATGGGGACTCCAAGAAGTACCAGTTTGTATAATTTCCAAGAAGTTGTGAATGGTTCTGACAGACGTGCTGCTTCTACTGCAAGTACTCCAATTATTCCAGAAAGAGGACCTATCCCTTGAACATCAATAGATTTGTTGTACATATGCTTAGCAACATTTTTGTTTCCTATTTATATTTTAACTCTTAAATGTGTTTGTATATTTTGTGTATTATTTATGATAAATATATATTATCTGATCTGAATAACAAGAAATATTTCTGCTTCTGCTAGTAATTAATAAAGATCTGCTTCTATCCTTTCTTACTTGTTGTTTTATTCGTACTTGTACACTTCTTTAAGCATTTATTGCTGAGATTAAAGCCTGTCACAGAAGTTAAAAAAATTCATAATTTTGTATTTGGTGCTGCAGCTAATCAGTGGCATGCAGATGTGTATGGATGCAAGAAACTAACTCCTTAATTAGATGCCCTTGAAATAAGAAATGTTTTCTATGGAATACCTTATTCCATCAAACACATATTTGATTTATCAATTTATAAACCTATATACTATAAAACAGGGGGTGGAAATTTATCTATGATAAAAATGAGTTATTTCCAAAAAAATTATGCTAATTTTTTATCATTAAGAATATTTCAATTTTATTGATGGTATTTATCTTTATTTAGCCACCCTGAAACTTCATAATTAATTTTTTTCAAAATAATATTTTTCCCATGAAAATTTTCCCTGAACCAAATATTTATCTGTAAAAAAATTCAATTTCATAACAAAACAGCAATAAATTTAAGTTTTAGTGTCCTTAGATTCGATGCCACTTAGAGCTGTTGCTCCCGTTGGCACCTCTCTCTCTCTGCCTGCCACTGTTACAAATTCAGCACACAGCTATATAGATGTTTAATTGCTTTTCTGAAAATAATTATTGCAAAGTACAATTTACTCTTTGCCAGTTGAAAATTTTATACGCGAGGAATTCTGTCATGTGTCAACAGAAAGTGATGCAAATAAGTCAACTCTTCAGGATACTCTTATTGCAGGATTGCCTCAAAAAATAGTGTCTTTTAATATTTCTCTTATTATCTGAGCATAAGAGTAAAATTGAATGAATATGAAAGCTAATCTATGATGTCTAAAAATTTTAAAATAGTTCAAAACTACGATTCTATTTTTCCTGAGTGATACTTTAAAAAAAAATAATAAATAAATACTACATCCTGCAACCCTCAATAAACTTAATGAGCTCTAATGTGAAGAAAATACAATCATAGTATGACTTATGGGTGCCTCCTTCCATTCATAACATTTGCCTTTTCAACTGTCAACAAAAATACATGCAAGCTATATGTTTATTTAAGCAATTTTTTTAACACCATGCAACCCCCCTTATTATTTCATTTAAACACCTTTTTCAAATGACAAAATTAGCAATTATCTAGGCTAGCAAACACTTGCTTTTTTTTTTCATGAACTTGAGTGGCAGGACATGTGGGATATTTGGAAGTTAGATTATTGGTGGATCAATTGTATTATAAACTGAAAAAAAAAATAATAATTAATAGAGCTCACTTTTTTTTTGGCAGTTGCAGCTTTTGAAAAAACAAGACAAATATTTCAAGAAATGACATCACAATGTCTGCCAGTCTTATCATAAATGTGTTTTTTTCTAATTTTATGCTTTGACTCCAAAAGAACTAGATGGCTACAAAACAAATTCTTTTGCGAATATACAACAGTTCCCTGGCAGCAAAATAACGCGGGCCCTTATTGGGCCAATATTCATGAATCTTGGCGCAGTAAGTAAGGGTTCAAAGGGCCTTTATTTTTCCAATGTTGGCCCTATATAGAATTTTCCGAGAACCAATTTTAGAAAATCTAGACATCCTAATATTGGTCCCTCGGTGCATAATCTTATAGGACCCATATCGAGCCAATTTTGAACCCAACTGAGCCATGGTAAAATAGTTGCCTGGGTTGAGATGATCGGGAGGGAAGTGGCAGAGGAGGAGAGGGAACGGTTGGCAACGACCTTCTATATCCAAACGAAGACTAAGAACAGAAAAATTTTAAATTTACGTGAAACAAAGACTACGTTTGAAGGAATGTTCAGCTTCACTTTACTTTAATAACTTAGATAAAATAATTTAGTTGAAATCTTTACTATAACAATGAAAATTTTTTTATTAAAATAAGCGAAAAATTAAAATTACATAGATATTTTGTATCAATTTGAGTTTTTTTTTAGTTTGATTTTTAGGTCATCTGCAACTTTTTCGCATAATTTCTAAAAATTGTCAAAGATACATTAAAATATTTCTGTCTACATAAGGTTGTAATTTTGTTAATTGGCTAATGCAGATAGAGATAAAGAAAATGTCACATTTTCTCCAATGTCGACATAAAATCTTATGTTAATAACGAAAAATCATTAAATTAGGTGAGTGACACTTACACTTTGTGAACTTCCTTCTTTTGATGCAAATCGACTCGCCTAAATTGGGATGAGAATTAGCAGCACACGCGATTGAATGCAGAATTAATTATTTTTTTGTCAATTGTTTGAGAAATTTAAAAGAAAAATGATAATTGAAATCTAATGTTCTTCTAATCTTTTTCCTTCCCAACCTCTATTGCGTATCTTTAAGTTGAACTTTCCTTGAAATTGTTAAAAGCGAAACTTCTTTCAATTTTATTTGATATTTTTAAAAATAATACATTTTCAGAAAAATTGGTTCATATTATAATATCTATACCGTGATCAATAGTCGGTGTCAATTTGCAGCAACCTTAATAAACTGTTGAAACTCTTCAAGTTTAGTATAAACTTAATTACGCGATAATATGCTCAAGCTGAACAATATTATCGCATAATTAAGTAACGATTCTTCTGTGGAAAATACTTTTGATGTTATATGATCAGAGATCTACAAAAATGCTAAATTTCTACTATTAATTTTTTATAGCCAACATGGTATGGAATGGATTAATTATTATTATTTTTTTGTCAGTGAATGTTCGAAAAATTTTAAAAGAAAAGTGACAATTGAAGTCTAATGTTCTTTTTATTTCCTCTCCCTCTATTACATATCAAGTTAAACTTTACTTGAAATTGTTAAAAGCAAAATTTCTTTTTTATTTGATATTTTTTAAAGAAAAAAAAATTAATGCATTCTCAGAAAAAAATGGCTCATATTCTGATATCTGTAGCGTGATCAGAAATATGTGTTAATTTGCAGCAACCTTAATAAACTGTTAAACTCTTCAAGTTTAATATAACTTGATTACGCGATAATATTGTCAAGCTGAGCAATATTATCGCATAATCAAGAAACGATTCTTCTGTGGAAAATACTTTTGATGTCATATGATCAGAGGTCTACAGATATGCAAAATTTCTATGATTTATTTTTTATTGCCAACTTGGGTTGGAATGGATTAATTATTATTATTATTTTTGTCAATAAATGTTCGAGAAATTTAAAAAAAATGATAATTGAATACTAGTGTTCTTTTTATCTCCCCCCCCCCCTATTGCGTATCAAGTTAAACTTTCTTTGAAATTGTTAAAAGCAAAATTTCTTTCTTATTTAATATTTTTTAAAGAGAAAAAAATTAATGCATTCTCAGAAAATTTTTATCATATTATAACATTTATACCATGATCAATAATAGGTATTAATTTGCAGCAATTTTAATATTAAACTCTTCATGTTTAAATGTTTAATATAACTTGATAACGTGATAATATGGTCAAGCTGAACAATATTATCGCATAATCAAGTTATATTATAGCATAATCAAGTAATGATTCTTCTGTGGAAAATACTTCAGATGTCAGATGATCAGAGGTCTACAGAAAAGCAAAATTTCTATGATTTATTTTTTATAGCCAACATGGTATGGAATGGATTAATTATTATTTTTTTTGTCAATAAATGTTCGAGAAATTTAAAAAAAAGAAAGAAGCCATAATTGAATACTAATGTTCTCTTTATCTCCCCCCCCCCACCCTTATTGCATGCCAAGTTAAACTTTCCTTGAAATTGTTAAAAGCAAAATTTCTTTTTTAACGAAAAAAAAATTTATGCTTTCTCAGAAAAATGTTCTCATATTATAATATCTGTACCGTGATCAATAATAGGTGTTAATTTGCAGCAATTTTAATATTAAACTCTTCAAGTTTAATATAACTTGATTACGCGATAATATGGTTAAGCTGAACAATATTATCGCATAATCAAGCAATGATTCTTCTGTGGAAAACACTTTTGATGTCAGATGATCAGAGGTCTACAGAAAATCAAAATTTCTAGGATTAATTTTTCATAGCCAACATGGTATGGAAAGGAAAGAAGCGACCGAGATTTATAGACTCCTGCACAAGACGATAATAGGAGCAATAGTGTATAAAGACAGAAGATAGCTTTTTAAAGAAGTCTTGCATTAGGTTCTTTAAAAACAGCTCTCATAATAATTTTATGAGCAATAGTCCCGTGTTATATTGGAAACCAAATTATCGTCAACAAAAAAACAACCCCTCTTTCATTTACACTATTTTCTAATTTTTTATTTAATTTAAGGAAGAGAGTCCACAAGGGGGTCATTTGCACTCTTCTGGAAACATAATAAAATAAAAACTATGAACACCTCTTAAAATATTTTTAACATTTCATTTTAACTAATTGGAATTTTTTTCTTTTGTGGCAATGTTTTAAATATTTTTAAGTTTCATGCTATTATGAACTAATGAGTTTACCGCTTTTATTCAGTAAAAAATAATTAAATATATTCTTCAATACTTAATTGAAACAAACTACGGAAACTTTTTCTTTTGTGCTAACATTTATACATAACAATTTAAATTATATATTAAATGATTTTAATTATGTATTAAACAATTTAAATAAACTTAATTTTTAAAATTTTTTTAAAAAAATATGTTAAAATTTAAATTTTATGCCCAAAACTTTTGGTTTAGTAGCATTAAATAAATTACTGAAACTGCTTGTGTAAAATTCTAATGCGTGCATGTAAAATTATTATTCAAATTACATATGTATGCACCATTTTTAAAAAAATATTTTATTCTGAGGTCATTCCTTGAATTTAATATTCCGATTTCTTACAACGCACAGCAGAATTGTACTTCAATGAAATTAAAAATGTTTTTAATAGCAATGTTATTTTTGCAATATTTTAATTACAATTTTTCTATAACTATTTTTATAAAATTTATCAGTTATTAAACGCTTTAAACACATATTTATTTATTTAAATTCTTCAGAAAAATTTAAAAATATATGTTAATTTATTTGTTAAACAATGAACTATTATCGACTTTAAAACATATTAAACTGATTATTTTTATTTTTTGGTTAAATTATTACTGAGAAATCGAGGTTGCCACACACGATTATCAAAACATTTCCGAAGTAGACAGGTATTTCCGGTAACATTCTTTACCTGTCTACCTTGTTTAAAAATCTTTATCTTTTCCAAGAAGATGTGCAATATCTTCCTTTTCTCCTTTTTGGTTTCAAATCTGATATAATGATTTGTCATTCCAATTTAAATGGTGGTTATGTTGTTGCTTTTACTACAATTTATGCAAAATATTGCAGATAGCGTTTAGTTATCTATTTACATATATTTTATCTTATTTACATCTATTCTTTCATATATAGCGAAGAGAATATAAGGAAATATAGAAGGAAAATATTATATANTGGTGGTTATGTTGTTGCTTTTACTACAATTTATGCAAAATATTGCAGATAGCGTTTAGTTATCTATTTACATATATTTTATCTTATTTACATCTAATTTATTTACATCTATTCTTTCATATATAGCGAAGAGAATATAAGGAAATATAGAAGGAAAATATTATATACAAGGATATATATAAGGATTTCATATAAAAGGAAAATCTTATTTCCTAAAATCTTATAGTTAACTTATTATTATTTTATAATTTGCCAAAAAAAGTTCCACTCATCATCATTTTGAACAAATATTACATTATTTTGTATTAAAATGCGAACGATACTTTTGAATGACAAGCTAGTTTGAATGTATATATTTTAAATATTATTTTTTTAGTTGTTGTTTTTTTATTCACGCTAAGCTCCATGGTAGGGGGTAAAAGCAATAAAATCTGAATGGAATTCATTTTAGTTTAAAAATACAATCTTGAGAAAATAAACTTAGCAATATCCATTTTAATTAATGTTCAAATCTAATTAATATTAATTTATTATTATCAGTTGAACTATATTTTAATAATGTAGGAAAGTGTTTCAAAGATAAGTTAGTACAATTTATATTATTATTAAGTTAGTACAATTATAAAAAAATTATTTTATATTACTATTATGTTCATAATCATAATAATAAGTGAATAATATCTAAATAATAGTAAGTGAAGTATTATATTATTTTATTTTATTATTCGAAAGCATCTTTTGTTTATTACCCTTAATGTGCATAGTTTTTTCGATTCATTTTTGACAAGGATTTTAAAAACATATTTTTAGTCTTACAGAACACGTTGTATATTAGATAAAATAAAAAAAAATAAAAACTATATCTGTTAATTATGAAATTTTTCTTCATTTTATTATTTCTGAAATACGAAGGGAATTCAAATAAATACAAAATATGAAAATTATAGCTATAACGAGTCATTAAATTACAGGTTATTAAATTAAAAAATTTCGAAAAAGATACAAGTTTCAATTTTAAAATAATCGTTTTCTATTTAAAAAAAAAAAGATAAAGAACGAATGCATTTTCAAGCAACTTCATTTTTCTAAACTTTTAATCTTTATTTTTAAATTTAAAATTACTAAGCATAAATAATTTTAGAGTTTTTTTTTTAATAAAAATTTTAAAATTTTTTCGATGGGTTTATCTCCAGATTTTCGTAAATCATGAAAACTTGATATTTTGGCTTTAGTACACTTGAAAAATCTAGCCTTAGGTACTATACTTAACTTCTGATGTAATAATGATAATAATGCATAATAAAATGATTGAAATGTATAGACACTGAATAAAAAAAAATGATTACATTAAATTTTCTCGACGAAGTAGCTATAATTGTCTCGAAAATGCCAAAATAACAGACTGGATGACTAGAAATAAAATGATTATAAAAAATGATAAACTTCACATTAAGGCTGCACCATTAATTCTTGAAACAAAACAGGAGAAAAAAAGTGAATCGTTTAATGAGAGCAATTTTGCTGCAGAGTGAAAAAAAAAAAAAAAAAAAAAAAAACTCAAACCTTCAATAGAACCTTGATTGATTTTATCATCCAAAAAAGACATATAATCTTTAATGTTAGGTTGCAATGAATGAAGAGGGCCATTGAGTTGCTTATTTTTGGAATTTAGTAGCCTGTATTGAATAAAAAATATCTTTTATGAAATAATTAAAATTTTGTTGAATTAAGAAATAAATGAGTAATTTAAAATAATGAATAAATCATTAAAGGGGATCTTAATGACCTTTCAAGTATGCAAAATAATTAATTCTATTTAATTATCTGAATACTTAATTAACTTCGAATCATTAATTATCTATTAATTCATTTCTCAGTAATAAGGAGTTTGTTCATTATGGTAGTTTCGAATTTTGAAGAACCAAGCTATTGCAAAAATGAAGCCATTGTAAATAATGTTCATTTCAACAAATTTTATTATTTTTTTAATATGTGGATTACTGAGGCAGCTTTTAATTGAGTCTATATTTTGTGTAATGTATATTTTTAATTAAAAAATGAAAAATGTTTGTTTAAGTGAAAAATAAATCGTAATAATTGAAAATAGTTGCAATATTAAAATTATATCCTGAAATATTAATTGTTGAAATCTAAGTTATTTATGATTTAAACTTTTAATTGTAACTTCAAAGAGTTAAGTAAATTAGTTAATTAAAACCTTTTCTTAAAACTGATATTTCCAATGACATGTTTATTTTAATTTGGAAATTTTTTTCTAGAAATATCAATAATTCTTGAAAGATTTTCCATGCATAGCAATACCAAAATTTCTCTGTATTTCCATGTATAGAAAAAATGTCCATACACAGCAATACCAAAATTTCACTATATTTTCATGTGTAGAAAGAATTTCCGTACACAGCAATACAAACATTTCTCTATATTTCCATGTGTAGAAAGAATTTCCATTCACAGCAATACCAAAATCTCTCTACATTTCCATGTGTAGAAAGAATTTCCATACACAGCAATACCAAAATTTCTCTATATTTCCATGTGTAGAAAGAATTTCCATACACAGATATACCAAAATTTCTCTATACTTTCATGCGTAGGAAGAATTTCCATTCACAACAATACTAAAATTTCTCTGTATTTCCACGTGTAGAAAGAATTCCATACATAGCATGATGCTGACGAATTGAAATTATGCAAACTAAACATAACTTTAGAAAAGTGATTTGAAAATAGGTTCATTTTCCGCAAAATGATCCACATTCACAAATAGGTAAGCCTATATTTAAAATGTTTGAGTTTGAAAAGTGATAAGCCACATTTTCCTAAAAATGAAATTTTTACACTAAACTGCCCCTTAGTATTATTTCCACATAGGTTTTTTATAAGTTTCTGGAGCTTTCACTAGATAGCAGCGCAATGTAAGGAAACATCTTATTACCTGCAAAAACATCTTATTGCAATTGCATCGTGCAACAAATCATGACTGCATAGTAATTTTATAATGTATTTCAGTGGCATAATTAATTATTTTCTTAGTTTCTGCTTTAATGTAATATTTATGAACACCTGATTAAAGTTAACACATTTCTGTAAGATATGTCTCATCACAATTGTAGAAATCAGAACTACCAGACTACATGGCGATAATACACTTTTTACTCAGATTTTGTAATGAACTAAACCTTTCCTCTTGAAGGTTGAAATATCAATATCTACAATTTTTAATCATTTTACAAGTTTACGTTTTATCTCTTACTAAAAATCAAGCATTTTAAAATAAATGGAAAAAAAATCAATATAAATACCTTAAAATAAGCTTTGAAGCTAAAGTCAGCAATTTTTTTTAAAAAAAATTTAATCTTAAGAAAATGAGGAGTATGACTTAATTTAATTAAAAACTATAAAAAAATACTAACGAAGTAGCCTCAAACAGAGATTTTAAATGCTCAAATGCAAATTTTTTAAAGACTTCTTTTTTTCTAAAATTTCCGTAATTTTTAATCTAAATTCTAAAATCGATTCTTCTTTTACCAGACGTTAAATTATTTTATCATATATTTTTCACATTTAAAGTCTGAAAGTGTTTAGCTTCGAAAATTCATTAGTTTTATAAGTTATCAAAAATTATACGTCAAGATGTCAGGAACAACAAAAATTTCACATTGAGAAAAAACATTCTAATCTACTATTCTTACAAAATTGATATCTGCTGCTCAGCTTTTGTTGAAACTGCTTATTAAATAAAAAATTTATATTTGTGCAATTCTTTTATTTTAAATAATTTGAAACATCGAATTTTTTTGAAGTTTTTATACATTTTTAATATCTTATATGTCCATAATCGCTTGTTTGTTTCGTTTTAGAGTGATTTGATTACTATACTTTGGTTTTCTTTCGAAAAAATATATCTATTGTTTAACTATTCTAGACAATAAGCAGACGCAAAAAAAATAATAAAATTGTATTGGTTTTCTCTTGGAAAATCTTGAGTTAGTCTCGCCTGGTGTCTAGGTTAATAAACAACCAGGCAGCTGGAAATTGCAGTTCTTAGAAAAACTTTTTTGAAAAAAACAATAGTAGCAAAACTTTCGCAGGTTATTTAAACAGAAAGGTGAAATTTTTGCTTTTTAAATGCTTGTAATCATTTTCGGATATTTTTTTCGATTGTATTTTTTTTTTATTCGGTTGAAGGAACGTTGCTGAGTTAATTTTTTAGAGTATTCTTTTAGCCATATTGCAACCAATACGGTTTTTTAAATTTTTTTTATATATATTAGAAATTACGTTAGTAAAAAGTAAGAGATGATTAGAACATGCTAAATTATATTTCAAGAACAATTGTTAAGGTTTGAAAATACGTTATGGTCGGATATGTTAACCGACATTTTAAAAATATTCAGTTTTTCATGTTTAAAAATACGTTTTAGTCGAATGCAAGTTAACACTATTAAACTGCATTTTAAAAATACTAAATTTTTTAGGTTTAGGAATAGGTTTACAATCGGATGTAAGAATACACTGATGAACGATGCAAAATTTCTTAGATTTAAAAATAATTTCTGGTCGGATATAATGACTGCTAAAATTCTTGAAACTTGTTGAACAAAATCATTGTACATATTTGTTGCAACTGCGAGGGACTGCAGAATCTGGGGAGGGGGGGAGGGCTTTAGCCCTTACATTTTATAAATGAATGAAAACAGCCCCTTCTAAGATTGCAATTTTTCATTTAATAGTTATGCAATAAAACTTACGCTTAAAACAATACATAATTTTTTTGCGTCTGAATTCTAAAATAAATGTCTATTTCAAACGAGATTTAACCTTTCCATTTTGAAGGCTTCTTCCCAATCATCCCTTACTCATCCCCTCTCTGCAGAGGAAATTGATCCTCTATTGCTTTGTTTTAAATGTCACAGCAAACATGGAATAATTAAAAAAAAAAAGAAAGAAAAAAAACATTGAAACTGAATAAAAAAAATATTTTTAAATCAGAGATAAATAATTTACAGATTAACAATTACTTTTATTAATTTTATCTTAGTTTCAAAAAAACGTTCAAATCATGAGACATTGATTGGCATATATATATATATATATATATCTGTGTTTTTTTTCTCTATTGCCTAGGCTGGAGTGCAGTGGCATGATT
>NC_092215.1:27416706-27427221 GCF_043381705.1 Parasteatoda tepidariorum | reverse complement strand
TATATATATATACATACATAAATTGGTGTATCAATTGGTTAACATTGTAATGCAATTCTTTAAAAATAAATACTAATAGGAAGTATATAAAAAATCTCCTGAATAAAACTCCATTAGATGTATGTTTAAATATAAAAGCATTGCATATAAACTCGTGCAAAACATGTAATTATTAAAAAACTGCAGTGAATCTAATAATTTGTTCTAATTATTGCAATATAATAATATAATACATGATATGATAAATATTCTGTATTTTTGTATCATATTATTTATCCAATCGTTGAATTTATATTACATATCGCCTAATTTAGCCCATTGGTACACGACCGTAAACAAGTCCAAAGCGGCTTAGGTCACGTAAAAACAATAAAGCTGTATAGTAATTAATTTTAATATGATTTTAAATTCTGATAAATCTGATAATTAAGATTTTACATATAATCTTATAGTGCGTCTAATGATATATATATATATGTGTGTGTGTGTGTGTGTGTGTGTGTGTGTGTGTGTGTGTATAACCATTCTTGAGACACTTCCACGGTCACTGGCCACCTCACTATGATGCTAAACTAAAAACTATATTATTGCACTTTTTAAAGTTAAATACACGACATTATGGTTTAATTTGAACAGAAACTCGGCAGCTTACACTTTATTAAGATTACCGCAAAATTGATCCATATTATGGTTCAAAGTATCGATATTAAGATTCAATATTGAATCAATTTTTTAAGAGTGTTGGTTTTTAATTTATTTTGACTAGTCTTGCCTATTCTAGCTATTTTTAATTAAACTCCACTTTACTTAATAAAGGAGAATTGATAAGAAAATGGCTTTCTGTAAACAAACCTATTCCTCTTAGCTAATTATAAATCTTACAAATTTTTCAAAAATACAAATGACGTTTTTTACTAAAAGCCCAAAACAACCGAAATGTCACATATCCGTTAGACTGATGGGTCAGGGGTTAGTGCGCTGAACGATTGCTGAAGAGAAGCCAGAGTTTCTCGCTTATTAGCAGGTTACTGTGTTCGAATCCAGGTGATGACTGAAAATACTTGCACTCATGATTCTGAGGGGAGTTATAATCGACTATGTCAACCTTCATCTATCAAAAGGTACCTCTAGATAGAATCAAGTTAACATGTCTCATATACTAGTGAATTGGGATTTAATATTTGTAGCGGTAGTTACACCACATTATTTCCCTTCCAGAATTTTATCTGTGATAGAATTCGATGAACGGATACCACTAATTGATTTATGGTGCTTTTTTTTATTTATTTATATCATTTTGCTCATTATATTTTTTCTTCATAGCATTTCGCTCATTATTTTCTTTCCTTCATTTTTTGTTCTATTTTTTATAGCATTTCGCTAATTTTTTTTATTCTATATTGTTTATTACCGGGAGATTTTATTTACTTCACCAGATTTTTTTTTCTTTTTTTTTTAAGCAGAATATTTTTAAGCAAATCAACTGTCTAATGTGAACCATCATCCATCAATGTTGGCATGTTCACATCACGTCCGCAGGTCACCATTGAGGGGAGTTATAATCGACTATGTCAACCTTCATCTATCAAAAGGTACCTCTAGATAGAATCAAGTTAACATGTCTAATATACTAGTGAATTGATATTTAATATTTGTAGTGGTAGTTACGCCACAATTCTTTTATTTCATATAGTTTTAATACTTTTGATAAATTTCGTATCTTTAAACAAGTGAAGATTACTCAGTGGCATTTTCGTTAAAATAGAAAAAAAGTTCGTTAATTTTGAGTTTCTATTTTTTTAAAATGATGAGTGAATTTAAAACTTTCTGGCGGTTACTCATGCAGAAAGTTTCATTTCAACCATCAATTTTCTTACCAGTTCAAAAACAAGTTTCTCATGTTATTAACGGTCTATAGGAGAGAAAGGAAATAGTATTAGAAGAGAAAATAAACAGTATATAGGAGAGAAAGATTCTCATAAATTTGTCTATAAATCCTAAATAGAAATCATACATATTTACTCAGATTTTGCTTTAGTAATCTATTTTATGATTAATTTGTTTTTGCTTAAATATTTGAAAATTTCCCATTTTATAGAAAAGGTTAACAGAAGTTAAAAATTTCTATGAAATTTTGAGTGTGTAATAAATGAAGGTCGAGCGAAATTTAGTTTCTAGTAAATTCGCAACGGAAAAACAGTACTTACTGTAAAGACGAAAACTAAATGAATCTGTACGTTTTCAGACGATTTTTCATGTTTATTATTATTTAATTTAAATAGCTTAACATCATATTTAAAAATAATTTTATTTAAACAATTTGTATAATTTTCGTCTCTTTATTAGCTTGCAAGAAAATTTTCAACTTTGCTTTAAAACTTTTTAATAGAATTTTATACGACTCTGATTCAAAATATTAGAAATCCATATCTCTTATCCGATGAAAATAAAACACGAACTTTTTTAATGTCATGTAATGCAAACGATATTTTTTGAGGAATTTATTTTCAATCATACTACGACACTAGATTATAATTTTCTCATTTTCTAAAAAAGATGATAATTAAAATATTATTCTTAAATCTCAAAATAATAGAATATTTAATTTGATTAATTCAAATTATTAGAATATGTTAGGATGAATTTTTTTTCTAATAATTTTACAAACAGCTTATGAGAATTTTAAATTTATTTCAGACGATTATTTTAGAAATACTTCTTTTCTGTATTTCACACTTGGAATTAGTTTTAAACTGGGACGTTAATGTGATATTCTAGAACCTATGAAATGAGATAATGACTCACATCACAAAGTAAAAATCAACAATGTGTAACCAACTATTTGAAATATTCTTAATCAATTTGAAGTTTGGAATGCTTAGAAATAATCGTTGCAATGGTGGCCGAAAATCCAAAACTTCTGCCAGCAATGCCAGAAAAGCAAAGCTTTAGTTTAAAANAAAAAACGATTATGATATGCACGATATATTTATCGGAAAGACGAAGGAATTAATGTTTCTAACTCGACAACTTCGTCTTCATAAATTTAAGTTTCAATTTCGCCTTTCAAAAACAAAATCACTTCTGACTGAAAAACAAAAGCTTGCAAGAATGAGATGGTGCAAATCAATATTGTTATCGGGCTGGGAGGATTGGAAAAAGATATTTAGTGAAGAATGTCTGTTCTGTGTGTCTTATGGTAATCAAGGCGTTAGAATTAAAGGGATGAAACAAAAAGCCTTTAAAAGAGTGCCTGAAACATTCGGGACAATTTGTAGCTAGTGTGATGGTATGGAGTTGCATGAGCGCAAACGGAGCTGGAAGAGTATGCATCTTCAAAGAAGAAGTTAATTCAAATATCTATCAATATATTCTCGAACAATATATGATTCCATCGTCAGAAGAAATGTTTGAGGATAGTTTTATTTTTCAACAAGACCTAGCATCACCTCATACTTCAAAACCAAATAAGATTTGGCTGGAGCAACACAAAATTACAGTGCTACCATGACCTGCTAATTCACCAGATCTTAACTCAATTAAAAATTCATGGGGCTTAAATAAAAAAAAACTACAATTGGTTGCTCCTACAAGCAGAGTTGAGCTATTGCAGAGCATTAAGTAGAATGCGGACAAAAAAGACTGCCAAATTCCCCCCCCCCTCCATGTTAACTCGTTTAAATGCAGTGATCAAAGCAAAGGCGATGCTACAAAATGTTAAGTAATTTTTTTTCGTCTTTTATGATTGAGTTTTAATGTTTATAATGAAATAATATAATATTTTGGTTCACATGAAATTTTATTCTATAATTTAAATTTTTTACAAAAATAAATTTTGTAATTAATTTATGCTTTATTTTGATTTTTTTTGTTTAAAAATACTGTAATATATGTAAATATGACTCGTTAAATTTGTAATTTGACTTAGGTAAGCAAAAAACATATAAATAAAGTAAAATATTTTTTAATATCGAATTTTTGAGTTATTCTAATATTTTGAATCAAAGCTTTATAGTTAAATTAACTACTGATTATATTGACCATTGTTAATATTCTAAAGAACGAAAGAATATAGCTATAAAAAAGATAACAGATAAACTTTTCATTCAAACGAAAGAGAAATGGTTTATTTTGAATCCAAAGAGATGATAAAAAGGAACTAGATTTTTAAGGGGCCTGATCATTAAAAAAGTCTTCTTATTTTTCTTATTTTTAAGTTAGTAACAAAAGCGTACGCTTGCAATTTTTCAAAAAAAAATATATAGATAGATAGATATTTTTTAGATGATTTACAAGCTGAAAATACTTTCCGTAAATCGTAATTTTTCACTGAAACCTTAAAAATTTTTTTACCTGAAAGCCGTAGAGAATATTAAATCATAATGATATTTTTGATATAGATTGAATCAATCTCTTCTATAATAAGCTCTGTTAAATTTACCAAAAGTCAATTACAAAAAAAAAATAATAATAATAATTGAATTACACATATATCTGTTTTAATATAAAAATAAAATAATTCTAGATATTACCAGACGATATTTTCAAAAATTTAAACAATATTTATTTTGTAGTCAGATGTTTTGTATAATTATTTTTCCCATAACTGCTGACGATTTCATAGATTTGATGCTTGGTTGAAAGCATTCTATTTTCATTAAGCGGCAGACAATGTTTTAACTAAATGGTAGACGATATTTAAAAAAACTCTTTTTTTTAAAAATTGTATTATTGAAAGAAAGTCTTCCATTGTTAAAGGAATCAGATGCATGTACCTAATAAATGTTTGAAAATGCTCTATCTGCATAAATAATATCAAACTTTGTTAAATTTTATACTTTAATCTCATCTGTAGGACTGGGGAGTTAGTTTTAAATAAGAGAAAAAAGTTATTTTCATAATTAATTTTCAAAGTCGACATTTGAAAAATTCAATAAAACAGCATTAGAAGTTTCAGGACACTCATCGGATTGAGAACTAATTTGTTATTCTATTAAACTATTCTATAGAAGCTTACAACTGCTTAAATTTTGAAAATAAAGGATATCCGGTATGTATAATTCAATTGTTTTAACTCCGTCGATTAATATTTTAACAATAAAGATTTTGTACAATTCTAATGCATTTTTCAAAAATAATTCGAATGATTCAAAAGATAATATACTGTATAACAATGACATTTCTGGTAATAATAATAATAAAAAAAAATTCTGGTAATAAAAATGAAAAAATACGGTATTTAAACTATTCATTTGGTAATTTTCCCGTTTAAATGGTAACGATATTTCGGAAATTCCGATTTTCAAAATTCTAGTTCTTATTACCACACATTTAGTAATAAAATAACAATCTGAAAAATAAATTTAACCGAATATGCAGTTTTTATGTCATGCTCTATTTTTGCCCCTTTACCAAGTTTAATCACGTATTATAAAACCATATTTTATTATTAATTTTGCCAAAATAATTACCAAAACCCACTTAAATTAGTAAAAATTACTGGGCTTTTTTGGTGCTTCCATGGAGCCAGAAACACGATAAATTTTATCATATTCTGGTAGTGCTGACCATGCTTTTTTTTCAATGTACCATATAGCTCATTTTGTTTTACATAATTAAATTATTGTTCTTGTTTGTAAAAAGATTTAACATTATAATATTTTTAGTTACAAGTATTATTTTACATTATAAAATGATTCATTATTTTTAAAAAATTTGAATTCCAAATTTTTATAATTGCATTCGAAGTTACATATTAAGAACATACTATGTTAAGTTGCATTCATTGTGTGTATTAAACAAATAAAATGTTGTGCGTTAAGCTTCATTAAACGTTGTGCGGAAATTGCATAAACGTAATAGCAATATGCATTGATTTATACACTTGATATAATTTTTATTTTTTATAAATAACTTTGTACATCAGGATAATTTTTTTCTAAGAAATTTCTCTACTTTTTGAAATATTTCGCTCTTGTATTATCTCCCAGTGTCGTGCCGAGGAAGAAGGCGAACCAGCTAATCCAGCATTTTCCAGTGTCATGCTGAGGAAGAAGGCAAACAAGCTAATGCAGCTAGACATTCATTTAACGTTTTCAGCGAAGTTTGGATTTGGCAACGAATGGCACTAAAATTTTGAATCCATTACTATTTTCATTATAAGAATAATTTTTTTTTAAATGACAATTAAAAGCAAAATATTTTCCAAGGAATGAACTTTGATTTTCATTCATAGAAGAATGAATGAATTTTTTGCCATAGAAGAATTCCGCACTTGTGAGTTTAAAACATGGATTTGAAATATGGAAGCAAGCTGAGTTTTGGGTTTAGATTCTTATAAAGGGGCTGGAATAGCCTGGTTGGTAGGGCGTTGTACCCATGTCCAAGAGGTCGTGAGTCCGATCCCTGCAGACCAAAGACTTCCTGTGTAATAAATGGTGACTGATGCCCATCAAATCTGTCGGATCACAAAGTCCTCCGTGTTCCAATAACAAATCATACTGAATTGGAGATTGATCGTTCTCTGGTTCAGGTCAAAATTACGATTTGTGGATGAATGAATGGATGTATGAATGAGTCCGATATATAAACTGGCAGTGACGTGTATGTGGCTGAAATCGTACTCTTGGCCATAGATGGCGCCACCGAAAAGCAAGAAACGCATGAGAAACAACAACAGATTCGTATAAATGATTACCTTTCCAGCGTTTTTAATTAAAAAAAAAACTGTTTCTTCTCTCTTTGAATCTTTTAAGGAGCAGCTAATCAAGGAGTTATTACCCATACACACACCTCTACATGTCACTTCCATCCCCTAGTGAAGAAACTCGATTGAGAGTGCTATATGGTAAAGTCTTTAAGCAAAAAAAAAATAATTATGAAATTAAGTAAATTAATTTATAAGAATATTCAATTTAATACAATAAAAATAAGAATTCTCAAAAATTATTTGTGTACAGCATAGCCATTTTAATTTTTTCCTGAGTACGTGTATATTTACATTTTTTTGCAAATACCCTCTAATCAAAATAAATTGTTTATTTTTGAGAATTGATTCGTGAACCACTAACTCCATTGTAAGTTGTTTTTCTTAAAGGAGTCCATTGTGTAGTGTAATGATTAGGGGGAGGATGTAAAATTGATAAGTAAACACCTTAAAAAACTAAATGAATTTGTATTACATTAAAAAAATTAATAAATAATAATTTAAATATGGGACTGATTCATTAGATCGGGAAAATAGAGATCATGAAAAATTACAAATGATGCATTACCTTATGAAAAGACGATGAGTCTACTAGTGATCTTTTGATCGATATTAAGAATGCAAATTTCATGATATTTCAGCAGAAAATACAGTTAAAAATTAAAATACATGCAAGTAATGCGTAAAGAATGAATAAATAAATCGTTAGTAAGTATTTAATTCATTCGTAATGAATAAATCTTTTAAAAATGAAACATACGAAGTTATTAAAACACGCTGATATCGCTGATACAGTTCTGATATCAATAGAAAGCTTATCTCATCAGCTGTAAGGACTTAAAACTGACAATGAAGACTACATAATTTAAAAACAAAACTTTTTAAATACGTTCAAAAATAGAAGAGTAATTATTTTAAGGAAAAATTATTTTTTTAAACATTTATTATTTTCATTATTTAAAAAAAAATAAAAAATTGAAACTATTGAAATAGATTTTTGGTAGCGATACAAGGGTGTGTGAGTGTAAGCATACAGAAGTNGTGTGTGTGTGTGTGTGTGTTGGGTAGCTTAAAATATCTATAAATGAATGTTGGAATGTTGTTAATCATGCTACATTTAATAATGAAATGACGTTATTGTTTTATTAAGTTAGTGTCATTGTTAATTTTTGTTAAATAACATATTATTTACAAATACCAGAATTAAAAGGCTCGTTTTGGTAGCCATAATTTTCTAACTTAGCAAGAGAAATTAATTTAAACATTTTCTTTAATTTAGCATTCTGTATTAATTTGTAATATTTTTTAAAATTATTTAATACAATTTTTTAAATTATTAATTTGGTTCATTCACACATTAGTTTAAGAGTTTTCTAAACTCTGACTGCAGCCAAATAGTTTTTTAATGATTAATTTTTTTTTAGCTTAATTTATAAAAATATTCATTAAGGTCTTTCTTATTATTTATTTTTGTTTAAAGCTTTTCCACGAATATTAATATTTGACAATGGTCGCCCTTACTTTTTTATTGCATAATTCAGATGCTATTAAATACATGTTTATTTTGGTTACTTTTACTTTCCAATATTGTTACTCGCTTATCTAATTGAACAAAAATCGAGTAAGTTCATCTACCTCGATTAACGCCTAAAAAAACTAAAATACAATAGACTTATGTCTCTACCGGTCAGTGCTTCGGACTTCGAGCTTAAAAGCCACCCAAAAAGCACGGCACCACCTTCAATAGTTCTGTTTACGTCTTCTGTTATGAGCGGCCAGCGGCCTTATCCCTACACCACCATACCCTTCCCCTTCTGATTTTCTTTCTCGGAGGTCAAAGTTGATGGACTCAAGATTTTCGCGCCCAGTGGCGCTCTCTGCGGGCGAGATTGGCGCTGAAGAGAAGCGCTTTTCTAACCGATCGCCAGTGCGTCGGCGGCGGAGGAGGGATGCGGTGGTTGTTCGCTCTCCTGTTCGGCTGCTTGGTCGGTGCCAAGGCCGATTATTTCATCGGTAAGTCCTCGTTTGTTTTTCTCTTTCGCGCACACCCCCTAAAAGCATACCTTTTTGAAGTATGTACCGGCTTTCTTTCTTCTTTTCTCTAATATTACAAACAAATGCCGGTCTTTTTAAAAATTATGTAAAATCTTAAAATTTTTCTTAGAAAATGTTTATAAAATCATGTGAAGATTCGGGGTGGGGGTTAGAAAAGGGGATCGATCCCTCTTTAAGAGAGGGGCCGATCGATAGGGAGGTACTTCTGGCAGCTCGATCGATGGGCGACCCCGATAGTACATATTCGAATGAAGGCGGGTTTTCTGTGATATCAGTTGACAATTGACGCTTTGTTTTCTTTCTTTTTATTCACCACAAACA
The DNA here is from genome assembly GCF_043381705.1 of Parasteatoda tepidariorum. Taxonomy (NCBI): domain Eukaryota; kingdom Metazoa; phylum Arthropoda; class Arachnida; order Araneae; family Theridiidae; genus Parasteatoda; species Parasteatoda tepidariorum. The sequence goes on along the minus strand of NC_092215.1, from coordinate 27,418,139 downwards.
GTCTATCTGTTGTAATTCTCCATCTGATAGCACGCTTGTCTCCTTACTCTTCTATCTTTGTGTTCATTTTAAACTTACTGACAGCTGTGTTTCAGTAAGATAATACTTCATCTCGATAAGCCTTTTTTTTATTATGAGTTTTGATAGTGTTATTTTATTAAATCAAATTATTGTTTTTAATTTTTGATTACTTTATCGACAGTACAAAGCACATGAACTATTTTCAGAGATATTAATATAAACTCCTGCTTTTAATGACATCATGTTATCATTTGTGGTGTAATATTTGGTTTTAATCTTCTATAACATTATTATTTAATTGTGTAACTGTGTGCATAATATATCAAAGAATGTAATCACAACAAGAAAAAGAAAATCTTAAGTAATTATATATATCTTTACAGTACCCAGTGTTAAAGCGGGATAAAACACATTATTTAAAATTAATAGAACTATATATTCATACTGTGGATTTGAGAAATCGAAAAAGAACTATTTCTGTATCGTAATTTTTAAAGAAAATTGAATTTCTTTTTAATGATTGTAATTTGAGTTTTTACATAAAATAAAACTAGTGCCAAATTCCAAATATATTGAAATGCCAGATTTTTTTACTTTTCTATTCAAAGGAGACATCAATTTTCTTATTTTATTTATGTTTATGCATTTATCATGAAGAATTTAATAATAGTTGTTCTGAAATAATAAAAAAATTCGTAATTTCACGAATTCTACAAAGAGAGTCAAATTCGTACCTTCAAAAAGCTAAACGTGTTTATTTTCATTTATTTATGACCCAGTTTGTTATGCTAAACAATTTGTGACTTCTTGATTTAATTTATACTTTAAATGGCTTTTTTTAATTGAAACAATTTTCTTCCTTTTGATGGTTGAAGTATTTGTTGCTTAAAAACGTTGATAATTTTTTTCAAAAAAGCAAATTTTCTTAAGTATATCTTATTGCATTACACTTTTTTACCTAGCAAATAGAGTAAAAACTTATTTTGCATTATCAATTTTTTATTTTAGTTTTTATTTAGTTCGGAATAATAAATTATAATGGCAGTGAGGTATGTTTGTCTTTTCTTGTTTGTGTTATGAAATTAGCATAATAAATATATAGAGTGATATAAGTTGCATGTTATATCATATGATGCGTGATTTACTGAGTAAAAATCAAATATTTGTTACACTTAAGTTCAGTAGTTTTTTTATCAAATACTTTTATGAAACATTTGGGAAAAATTTGAATCCATAAAAAATTTCCTCATATTTTAATTTTTCAATTTAAGACAGACAGTATATTTTCTATTACCCCTTTCTTATTTATTGTTCATTCGATTGCTTATTTATTATTCTATGGATTATGTGCAGCTGCTATGCTTTCACTATTTCACAAAATCCCTCCAAAAATAAAAGATGCATATATATAT